>NC_135436.1:24736713-24904213 GCF_051991255.1 Vanacampus margaritifer | reverse complement strand
GATCTATGACCTTTTTTCGTACCTGGAAACGGCGCAATCTGTTAGAGGGATGCATTTAAATATCTTGATTGGCGAGACATACCCGGCGACTCTTTGGGGCATTTGAGCAAAATGCGTTTTTCCCACATTCTCACTTTCTGGTTGTCATCTCCTGGCAAACGCAGTTTAGATTTGCGGAAGCCAGCGAATGTTAACATTTCCAAGAGTCCCAGCATCCCACAAGAGGTGACTTGTTCCACTCCACACGACTCCATATCCATTATAAATGGCAAGTGCAGTCGTGCCAGCAGTGTGCGTATGTTTACAGCTGTCAAATGCACCAGGAGGAGTCACTGAGAACCCCTGCAAAATAATACACAACTCTCGTTTTAGCTGCGGCGTGACCATATTTACCAACGTGAATCGATAATACATGAGGTGATAAATTCATTCGTGTGCATGGAATATTATGAATATGATATATGCAGGGTGTTGAAGGAGCTTGCTGGAAAAGTTCCACTCATACATAATATGCATATTAAGTGATCAGTTTTGCTCATCAATAGCGGGTTTACATGGCGGAAAAGGTATGCATGTGATTTTATAGCATACATAATATATAGCATTCATTTTTTGCCAGGGAAAAACACAAATTGATCGTTGCAAAATTGACCCTATGGAGTGGCGGCGTGATTGCAGAGCGACCACACGCAGAATTTTTGACTGAGACGGAGAAAATGGAGGAAATAATAAATACAGTGTCCCCCGTGCACGAATGATGTACTGGAATGTGGTTAAAAGGCGCAGCGATGGATGGAAATCTCCACCAAGTTGAATGTATATACGACCTGTTTGGTATCTTAGCAACCAGTGCCAAATATGGATACAATCATCCTTGCACCCTGCCTTGCAGTGAACACCAAAAAAAATAAGTGCAGTATGAAAGGGGCTAAACTGACGGCGGCAGTATTTTTAATACACGGGTAAAGATGATTGAGGACGTTAAGAGAGTCAGCAAACTGCATGACGCTAAGCTGCATTAGCTCGAATTTCCATATGTGTGAGTATTGTTTGATCTTAGGCATTTTCTATTGCATTTTAGCATTGTGTTGCTTCAAAGTCTGCATATTTGATTTACAACCGTGAACAGATAACATTTCAACTTGAAATAGATGAGAACGTGGCTTACCATGAGGTCGCAACTTTTTTTTTTACAATTGCCCCTCTCTTTCGCGCGATTACCTTTTTTTGGCTTCACCACATCGCTGATTATTTTATTGTACTTGCATCACAGATTGTTTTTAGTATTATTATTGCCATTCCCAGTTGACGTTGACTGTCAAACTAACGCATACATTTTTGGTAGCAACACACTAATAATGCACCCTAAGCATGAATGTAAATTGTATCAACATACAGACGTCTTAATCGGCATATAAGACGATGAAGAGGGATGTAGTTCTCACAAAAAAACCATCCTGTCAGTTATGCATGTCTTTCACTTCCTGCCCGTACCTACTGAAGAGCATTTACTGTTTCATGGAAAAAAAAAAAAAAGATGATATTGGCATTTGATTGGCAAAACTCCAGCTAATTGTGATTTTGAAATCATCTTTTTTGGGCGGATATAATCAGACAGCTGATCAATTGTACAGGATAGGCTTTCTATTCATTTCATTAGATGTTGTGTTTTATTGTTGTGACGAACAAACTAGCTATAGTTTGAAATAAGGGGTAACAGGCGCAAATTTTTAATCGTAATTAATCGCATGACTTCAATAGTTAACTTAAGATTAATCACACATTTTATATCTGTTCTAAATGTACAATAAAATATTTTTTTCTAAATGCTCATACTCTTGTTAGCATAAAAGTAGAATATGAAATTAATGAAATAAATATGGCTGCATCTTTTGCTCATCGAGACAGTAATTTCATAATAATTCATAAAATTGAGTTAAAATTAAAAAGATGTACTGTACTGTAAAAAAACGAGTGCAATATTGATTTGTGTTGAAGTCATATTTCTGCCACTAGATGGCATAAATGCATTTGTAAGACATTGGTGACGGCTCAGTGCATTTTTCTTTCATATTAAAAGCTATCTAATCTTTAACATGAAAGTCTGCTCATTTTTCAAATTGCAAAATATAACTTGACCCCAGTCTCCACAAATATATGCATTATTATTACATTTCTTACTGCTAAATTTTGACTTGGACATTTCTGCTGTGTTGCCATAAAAAAAAAAGTGGTGTTGAAGGAACTTTAAATGAACTCAAAATTAACTCTTTCACTGCCAGACGTTTTCAGAAACGGGATGTCGCCAGTGCCAGCCGATTTAAGCATTTTGACTGATCTTTCAAGGTCCACAGAAAATGTTGTGTTTTGGATGACGTCTTTTAACGTCATTGGCGGCCCCCTGTAGGTTTTTACTTGACGTCTTTTAACGTCCATGGCAGTGAAAGAGTTAACACACTAATTTTGACACCCATGGTTATAATATGAGTGGTAACTAAACCATTGTTACTTCTCTGAGTGAACTAAAAGAAAAGCCAATAAGACAAATTAAACATATTGATCCCAAAGCAAAGCAATCAGAGGCAGCTGTTCAGATAACCTGTTTGTGTCACCAATGGCCTTATCAAGCCCGTCGACAAATTACACAGCATTTCCACATCCAGGTTGGATGTTTCCCTGGCGCACCGGAAATGAAGAGCGCTTACTCTTTAACCTACGTTTTATTGTTGTTTATCGCTTGGTGGCGGTTGTTGCCGCAGCAGCACTAGGATGAAATTATATACAGACTGCAAATAAAGAAAAATGGCCGACTGGCTGCTGTGATTCATCGTCAGTCCCCAGCTCGTGTTTACACCAAACTTGTCACATTCATTTAGCAAATCATGCTTGTGCTTGGGGCTGCCTCAAAAAAAAAAATGTTTTTTTTGTTTGCTTTTGTCTTTTTCTGTCTTTATTGGGGTAGAGGGGGCACTAAAGAAAAATGATAAAAGCTGCAAGTTTACAAAATGTGTTGACGCAGTGTCTCTCACAGTCATTGATATGTGCCAGGGGCTTATGCTGCACAGGTAACCACTTTTTATTGGATTTTTTTTAATTCAAGGTTGTCTGAACTTGATTTATTAGCACAAATTCACAGGAATTGGCTTTTTCATTCAGTATTGTGTCTCACACACATTCACTGGTTATGTAAGACACCATTAGGATTTTTCTGTCATTCCGTTTTTTTTTTTTCTCTGTTTAATGAATATGCAGTCGGTTGATTTTCACTGTGCACTGTATAATTGTCAACTACTCCTGCTTAAAAACTGGCACATTTTATCTTGGTGACAAAAATGTCCCATTGAAAATCAATCAAAAATGTTGAATGCGATCCATTTTGTCATTATATCAATTTATTATTTCTACATTTGGCCGCCACTACTTTTCCCAATTCAAAGCATGCAGCAAACTCACATACCTCACTACTGAAATGATGAGCTCTGTAATATTATTGGTGTTGGATAACATAGTGTAACAGGTTAAAAATCCTGTCAATTAAACACAGATTTTCATTGTGAAGTGAATTCTTTGAAGTGGAATCATTCTGTCAATTCCAAATGTTGCCAGCAATAGAATGGTGAATACACTGGCGGAGCCAGAGAGGAGGCCGGGGTGGCACTGCCCCCCCCTCCCCCCAAATGTGATTGGACACAACAGGCGCTAAATGATTGCCATACCACGGCACCGGTGCAGTCTTGCAATGCAGTCTGCCAGCATTTTATTCAATCAGACGCCTACTAATTGTTATGCCCCTCCCGCACAGTAGCTGGCGCTATTTACCACGAAATGTCAAATCCATCTCACTAAGAGTCTGGAAAAGAAGAATCTCCAAAATTCAATCGAGTTTGTTTCCCCGTGAGACGTGCGTGACTGTTTAAAAAATAACTTTTATGTTCAGATAGATGGTTTTGGACGGACACGCTAAAATAAATGCATGAGCTGAATGACGAACGGAGACGTGAAACAGGAAACAGAAGTATGAAGCAGCCTTCCAAATTAAAACCATAGATTTCAAAATAAGATATTTAAACATCACACACAAATCAGCTTGAAGAATACTTAACACTGAGTATACAAAGAAGTGGGGGATTTAATTACATTAATAACATTATGTGGCTGTAAATAAAGTAGTAGTACGAGGAACAAATGAATTAATTTATTTTCATAGGGTGTGTGGAAAACGAAATAAGGGGACAAAATGTGACCTGTTCCTTAAAATTAAACTAAACAAGTATATGTATTAAAATTTAATTTATGTTAAACACTGATGTTAATAATTATTTAATAGACTTTGAATGTTTTTGTACATTGTTAAAAAACAGCACATTATGTGCAAAAATCTTCTGCGTGCTTAATATGTACTTAAATATACTTCAGACTCCGCTTGAAATTCATTTATTATTAAGCAAATTGCTTGGCATAATCTTTGGATACCCTGAAGTATCCTCCTTGACCACCCCCCCCCCCCTTCTTTTTGATTAGTCCAGTTTTAGTTTGTTGACAACCTTTTGTGTCTGATGTAAATTTTTAAACCGCTGCGTCACATCTTATAGGGCTAGTGAGCTAATGTTGCTTCTTGAATATGTATGCCATAGTGTCACAGAGGGTCATCTTTTACGCTACAGGACCTGCAGGCATCCGTTTTGTATTTGTTTCTCTCAAGCCTTCAGACACAGCTCCAGTTGTTTACCTATAATGAGATAAAATAATAATAATAATAATCCTTTCCTGCACGTACAGGCTTTATATCACCCATTGGAATCTTAGTGATGTGGTTGATGTATGTCGAACCCCAAGCCTGAAGCAGTGCCGTGAGCTTAAGACTCCAACTGAACCACTAGTTAACTCTTAATTTAAGGGTTAACGGAGAATTTCATTATGTTAATGTAGGTCCAAATCATAAAAAGAGAAGTACACGATTTACACAAGTTGTCACATTTATTTAGCAAATAAGTCTGTGCTTGCTAAAATGTTTTTTGGCGGGGTACAGGGTAGTAAAAAAATGATAAAGAGCTGTTTTCTCTCCTGCAAAATGTGTTGTCGCAGTGTCTCATAGTCAGCGATACAGTATCTACCGGGGGGCTTATGCCACACAAGCACCCTTTTTCTTTTTTTTTGTTCTGCCTGCTTAATTTATTGTGCAAATTTCCAACCTTCCGTAATCCTCTTTAATGGCTTATGTGTAGCAAAATATGCTAATACCCGTCATGCGAAACGTTAGTCTGGATGCCAGAATTTAGCATAATGTTTTTTTTTCCCCATTCTCCGTAAGCATTGTTAACATCATGTTGTGCCGCAAGGAACTTGAATTTGTTGTTTTTGTAATGCGGCAAACGTGACGCCATAAAGTCAGGATAAAGCAAGTGAGCTAACTAGCAACAAAAACGAACAGTTACGGTTCGAAGTCATCGTGCTCCTCCTTTCTCGACGCAGACGGCGCTCGCCGGCAGGCTGCAGAACTTCTGCCTATGCCGCAGCCGGTGAGGTGTGAAATCACTTGGCTTTCACCACGCTCGTTTGCAGTCTCAGGTTAAAGCTCAATGGGGCAGCAGGCGCACACTGTAAAGATCAAATGTGTCTTTTACAAATACACAAAAGTAGGGAATGTTTTGAAACTGTCTTAAGATGTCCGACACACGTCCAGCTGTTTCGCATTTCAGCACTTTTGTTGCTGTTCTCGGACAAGGACCTGAACGGCAAACTTCCCAAATGATGCTTGATCCGAGATCATTCCTAAGGACTTCCACTTCTTTTTTTCTTTTTTCTTTTTCTTTTTTTTCTTTCATATACTGATAAAATGTCTTTACCCATCTCGAAATGGGAGACAGACTTGTGTATAGCACCGGAACCTGACTTTTGGATTCAAGTTTGTGAAAAAACGCATTTAAAATGACAAAACACACAAATTTACAACTTATCCAATATAAAATTATTCACAGAACATACATTACTCAATATATGATGAAGAAAATGGGACTCTCAGACTCCGACATTTGTCTCCAATGCTTACAAAACACTACAGACACTTATGTTCATGCTTTATGGTTATGTACTCCGGTTATGTATTTCTGGACTAAAGTCTTAGAAAAACTTTCCGCTATTTTGGACTGTAGGATACCTTTATCTCCAAACTTGTGTTTGCTAGGTGACCTAACAACAACTGACTTACCACATAAACAATTTCAATCTACACTTGTAGCCCTTACTATCGCTAAAAAAAACAATTCTTGTTAACTGGAAAAATAAACAAACTCTGAATATCGACCAATGGTCTAACCTCCTCATAAATCACATTTTAATGGAAAAAATATCTGCCTCAAATAAAAACCAAATATCAAAATTTATGGAAACATGGTCTACGTATATAGAATTTTTTAACCTAATTCCGGTTACTTAATTCTGTCTGTTAGCGAGAGCCACTACATCGTGATAACTTACATTGATGTTTCTGCATTTGGCAATTTATTATTATATTATATTATTAGTATGGGATTTTTTTTTTAATGGGCTTTAGGTGAACTGATGAATACACACACGCTCGTACGCACGCACACACACACACACGCACATACAAATACTCACCCACATACAAAAAAAAAAAATATATATATATATATATATATGTGTGTGTGTATATGTATATATATATGTATATATATTTAAAAAAAAAACATTTATTAAATTTTTTTTAATTGATTTGTTTGTTTGTTTTTTTAAAAAAGGAGAGCAATGATGATGTCAAATCGAATGAACAATACTGAGCTCTCCTGGAAAAAAAAAAAAGGACTTCCACGTCTATCTGTAACTCTTCCAGTATGGAATGGACTGCTATTCATAAAGTTTTTTTTGTTTTTTTTTTAGCTTTAGTGTCCCAAAGCGCTTTACAAAGCCTCACATTCACACATTGACGGCCACTCTACCACTGAGCCACGCCGCCGCACATCTTTTGCAACCTTCTGATGACACATATGCTCAGTGGCCACTTCCCTCACAATAGCAACGTACTATTGACCAATTATGTGTCATTTTGGTCTCATGATGTAAAAATGTGAACGGCATGACGACGAGGACCGGTTGTTTGTACCACACACCATCATCAATTGATCAATTTGCGGGACCAAACAACCTGTTGTGAATGCCGCTATTCAGCTCTTTGTTAGAGAACAGCAAATTGTGCAAGAAAATACTGAAATATTGAACTGTTGAACATGTGCTTTCAAAAATTTAGAGAAGGTCATTTAAAGAGGAAGTCAAAAAAAAAAAAAATGACAACACTATTTTCTATGTAGCCTAGTAGTCTATACAGAGTATTCTGATTAAAATTGTGTTTGTTGGATCAGAATAACGCAGAAAAATCCACCTTTTTGAATCCATCACAGAGGGCGGCCATTTTGCCTCGTACTGACACTTGTTGACCGTCACATTGCCCAAGAGATCAAGTCATGTCGACCATCATGGCTTACCTGTTTTCTGGGTTTGGTCATGTGACATTCGCAAGCTGAGCTCATTTTCAGTCAACACTAGCCAAGTGGTAATACAAAGCAAAATGGCCGCCCCTGAGATATATAAAAACTGGTGGATTTTTCTCCTTCATTCACATTCCACGAATGCAATGTTAAACAAAATGTTATGTTAAGGTCACGGTGCATTATAGATTCATCTTGCTTCCAAATCAAATGGCAGTGATGTAACCTGAATTTAAAATCAAGTTGTTCGGTCCACGCACCAATTCATTGCGCGCCGTTTATTGTTAATTTGACGGCCGCCTCTACAATCTACATGCAGGCCAGCATAGAGAATCGAATAGAAACATTTGGGTCAAAAATGGACCGGTCTTTTGGGTCATATTGACCCAAGTAGTGGATTCGGATAGGTCCATTTTTGTCGGCCTATTTTTCACCCGAATTGGATTATTCTTGACCCAACTGTTTTTTTATGTAATTATGTGATACGGGTTATATTGGGATAGTGACAATATAGATAATCATGGCTCTGCAACAGATGTTCAGTATAGACCAATTTAGATGAACACTTTTGGGCTCACCTCTTTTTTTTTTTTTTTGGTGCTTGTTCAAAACTAATTGGCCAATGTTTTGTGATCCGTTGCCCTTTATGATTTGTCTTCCTCTTCCATTCAAGTACTACAAAAGCCGTGTGCTCAGTGCTCACTCAAAAATTCGAATTGAAAGGCGTTTATGTTTGATAATCACTCCCGCCAGTTTTAAAAACCATTTTAAAGATGATGGTAATTGTTAAGTTGTCTTTTGTTCGTTCACGTGTACTGTACGCAGCCTGTCATTCTGCAGCTGGATAACTGCATTTAGTATTTCAACGAATTGCACCATGCAGCTCGGCTACAGCTGCCAAATCCTGTACACAATGTATTCATAAGATTTGCAGATCCACCTGTGGAGGGATTACGCATGTAATTAGCAAAGCTATATGGAAAATCTACTCCTCAAGAATTAGGCAGTCTAATCCTCCTGTGCGATTCATTAATTTCCCTGTAATGAAATGACAGTGTTTCATCAGCCGCAGTCTGAAAGTCATCAATCTTGTGCCTATTTGCCAAGTTAAAACCATTCTGCCCGTTTTTTTTTTTTTTTGTTTCTTCCTCATTTTTTTCCCTCTGCGCTTTCAACCGTTTCACCCAGTTTCTGTCAGCAGATGGAGTTTGCTTAGTCGCCATGGAGATGGATGGTTCTGTCTGCATTTTTAAGCTAGTGCTTAACTTTAAGCCAACAAGGAAGGAGAAGTCCTATTAATGCTGCGGATGTAGTTGGAGCTCTCACTGAGCTCGCAAGTTAACGAGTCTTTTTTTTTATTTTTCCCATGAGAACATCGCTAATGAGAATTGTTTGGAAGCACTACAAAAAGAAAGCTACATGCAATGCCAAAAAAACAACATACAAGATAACAATTAACCTACATGAAAGTCGCAAACTGGGAAAAAATGGTTTTCGTTTTAAAGACACAATTATAACGCAAGTCGGTGTATTATTTATATCTGCTTGCTTCAATTTTATATTTTTATGAGTTATCTCTTGCCAGTTGCTTTTGATTAAAACCACATGAGCATGTTTGATGTTTACAGAGCTTTGACCTACTCCGATTTTGACACGACTTTGGCTGTTGATACATTCAATCCTTCAGGACTAACATCCGGAATGATCTTTGTTTAAATAACTAAGCGTTGGGAGGTCTACCAATCTTACTAAAGTAGGGGGTACAAGCAATCCACTTTTGAAACTGGTCTTAAGCCGTTCTGTGTTGGACAGTGTACAGGATGGAACAATTGGAAGTTTCTGGATGGTCATAGGACCATCACATTTCAGCTGTGACTTTCAAATTAGGACAAGAGCTTTCCAAACTCTCATCAGTTTTTTCCATCACTGCGTCTACACATACGGTGCGAGTTGGAATTTAAAACAAAAACTGATCTGAGGTTGCGGTGGCGATTAAAACATTATGTCCATGTCCTGGCAAAGCGGTGAAGTAGTGGCTACCACATCTGTCTCACAAGCATAAGGGGGTTCATATCTCATTTGGAAGTCACCGTCTTTGTGCTTGTGAGGGTTGTCTCCGGGTGCTCCATTTTCCTCCCATAACATGCATGTTAAGGCCCAGATACAACAATCCGACATCAAACAAATGTGACCGTTGCCTACCCCCTGCGGCGACAGCCCAGACTTCGGCACGTCCCGAAGAAAAATAACGTAAATACACACCGCACCGACCCCGACTATTACGTACCTTCAGCGCATGCGCGACAAGTAATAGGAACTGTAAACCTCTTTACGGGGGCTTTGTCGGCATACCTTTTAACGGTAATATCATACAATGCCGGTTTCTCTTGAACCAAAGAGACAACGTCATCTTCCTGATCTTCTGTCCAGATAGACAGATAGGAAGGTACAGCAGGGTGACGATGCGCAAAATGAGCGGGGGGAAAAAATGGTGCAGGCTTTCCATCAGTACTGGTTTTCCGCGTTCGTCACTTCCTCTTCTTGTCTCAGGCGCTGATTTGCTAGCTAACAGCCAATCACAGTGATCAAATGCCCCAACGCCGATTCAACATGTCGAATTTGCTGAAAACGCCTCCCCAACGTATTCCAACTCAATCCGACTTTACAACGGTAATTTATACACTGATCAGACGGCGCATGCCATCGACCCATCATCTCGGCCTTAGGTTCCAATTTGTCCATAGGTGCGAATGAGTGTGAGAGCCCTGCGATAGAAAAAGTCAAGGATTTGCCCCTCCTCTCGCACAAAGACAGAAATATTCAGTTACCTGCAAGAAAATGAATAGAAGGGTATGCAATTCTCAAGTGTGAAGCAAAAACGTATTTGAAACATTTTATATTTAGTAACTTCTGGCTAAAAAGCAAGTCAGTCTCAAATGGGTTGTCAACACATTTTTTTCTCAGTTTTAGATACACCGTTGAGCTTACCACCGAGGTTTAATAGCTAATTAGACTTTACAACTGTACTCCCCAGGATCTACAAACAATAAAACAGTTATTCTGGCAGTTACTTACTAGTAAAAAAGCTTACAAGCTCAATTTGAAGGTGGTGTAGTCGATCCCCAGCCACCCTGACAAAGAGCCCTTGAGCAAGATACAGAAGCCTCATTTACACCTGATATGTAATCCATAAAAGTTGAATAGAGGCAACTGGACCTTTTCAAAAACCGAGAAAAGTCCTGTTGTTTCCATTCAACTTTTACGGATCACCAGAGGTGGGTAATTTACTCAATTTTGCTGGTCTGTCATTCGTCAGCGCCGTGAAAACCCTTCCGTCATTGTCAATCTGGGATTTATTTTAATCTGAGCCAAACTATAACCATGCTGCCGTCGTCACTTTGCCACCACTATTTTAGAACCAAAAGACGGAGGCGGGCATTCCGTTTAGTCCATCAGTACTTTGACCCGGTTAGTGGCGATTATACTGAGGGACGAAAACCCATTTCTGTCAGTGCTTAGTCTATCATTCTTTTTAAGTTGCTCATCATTCGACAGCAAAACGGGTAGTGATGGACAGTCCATCAGTTCTGATGGAATGCCCACCTCTACGGCTCACCATGACCAGGATGACTCACAAGCTGTGTAGACATCTGATTCATAAATTATCTTGAGGAACACGTCCACTTTGTCAACCAATGGATGACAAGTTCCCTCACTTTAAGAAAAATGTCCTCAAATTTGACTACAAAATGACCTGCAAGATGACCGGAAAGATGTATTGAAATGCCATTAAAAGGTTTCGGTTAAGAAAACCCAGAGGGCCCTGAACACGGTATAAATGTCCAATACTACCAGGCTTACCTGCTGGTGACCTATTCCTCGAGGTCCAGGCTTGCCCCTGATGACCTTGCCCTGCAGTCACACAGGATTCATGAGTATCGATCGGCCCGGGGTGACACACGCAGACTATTAATCTTTTCCCCACCTCCAGTGCCAAAGGTCATGAGAATGAAGGTAATCGCTCAATCGGAGAGATTTCACTGAAACTATTTAATCTCATTTAAGGTGAACAGGTTAGGCTAGCCAGTACTGCTATGACTGTTCATTCGAGTCTGATCCTATTTTAACTCTTTCACTGCCAATGACTGCTATAGATGTCAAAAATTCATTTGAACTATTTCTATTAATTTATCATTTTTTCCCCACTTTTGTCAACTAGTTTATGAAAACCTAGAATTTTTTTTATTGTACATTTAGAACAGATATAACATTTGTGATTAATCGTGAGTTAACTACTGAAGTCATGCGATCAATTCCGATTTCAAATTGTAATCGCCTGACGCCCCTAATTTTTAATATTTTTTTCTTTAGTTTTTTTCAAATCGCGTCAGATTTATAAATTTTTAATATTAATTAATCGCTTGACTTCAATAGCTAACTCACGATTAATCACAAATGTTATACCTGTTCTAAATGTACAATAAAAAAAATTCTAGGTTTTCATATTCTTGTTAACAAAAGTGGGGAAAAAAATGTTAAACTAATAGAAATAGTTCAAATGAATTTTTGACGTTTATAGCCGTCAATGGCAGTGAATGAGTTAATAATTTGGATAAAAGCTTTCTCCAAAACTCTATCGAGATCCCACTTAACCACACCAAGGCTTGCTTTGAGTGACATATCTTCAATATTAGCTACAGTTTCTGTGGTTGCGCTGCTAGATGTTCTGCAATTAGGCTTTGCCCGTTTTGACAGAACTGCAATCTATGGATAGTAATGTTGCATACAGTCCCGCATGCAAACAAAGTCGTTAATTAACATGACAAGGAGTGTAAATTAAAGCACAATGAGGAATGACCGCTGGGATGGAATCTGACCTCACTGTAGACCTCTTCTTTCTTCTTCTTTTAGTCCATTGCCCAGTCATGGTGACTTTAAAATGATCTTTAGTGGGCATGTTATGATCTTTAGCCTTTAGCCTTATTACTCATCTCTGACTCTATCGCTATGCAGCGAGTGAGAGGAGGAGAGGCTTTCTGGAGAGTAAAATCCAACCATAAACCATCAATTCTGCTAATTTGCAAATGAAAGCCGCTTAGGAATAAAAGGAAAACTACTAATGTGAGTAGCAAGCATTTGCTGCCCCTACTCTCCTGTGACCTAACATTTTCTTAGTCTACTCGAGGGTAAGCGCAAAGATTGCTGCTACAAGTGTCAATATCTGGGAAATGAAGCGCAAAGAAAGGTGACTTCCTCCAATATGCATGCTTTCAGTCAAATCCATAATTGATTGACTCTCCAAGGCTTGTTTTGGTCCCTTGGGGGTTGAAGGACGTCTGAGTTACCTTTTGGAGTCTGCTTCAGTGACAGCCCACAGGCAGAGGTAAAGAATGGATGATTCATGGATGGGTTGGCCGAGGAATGGATGACTGAGCAGCTGGACAAACGAGACAGATGGATCTGAATTTACTTTGCAACCTAAGAGTCACTTTAAATATGTATGGGCCTTGTGCGGAAACGTTCGTAGACAGGTATGTTTGAGAAATGCCATCTTCAAGTGTAGTATTTATTCATCCAGAGGAAGACCAGAACATATGACGATCCAATCCAAATTCCATGGCCATCCATCACCTCACCTGGGTCTAAGCAGAGATTCCCAGACTTCCCTCTCTGTAGTTCTGTCGGTGTGAGATCGAGGCGTTCCCCGTGCCTGCTGTGAAACATCGTCTCCTCGGCGTGTCCTAGGCTTGCCCTGGGGCCTCCTCCCAGCTGGACATGTCTGGAACACCTCACCAGAGGGGCATCTTGGAAGAATCTGAAATAGACAGAAACTCTACTGAATCCTCTTGATATAGAGGAATCTGCCAGATGAGCTTTGCACCCTTTTCCTTAGGGATAATTGATACCCAAAAGAGAATGCTTACTTCACATTCTCTATCTTGTCCTTCCAGTCACTATCCAAAGCTCGTGATGGCGGGATTGTAGATCAACAGGTAAAGATCATTACTACGACAGGTGAGGCGTAGTGACAGCACCCTAACCCCACCGTCACAAGCCGCAGATATATTCCAACCAAGAACCACTGGCCTCACATTTAGAGGCTCCCATTCTCATTTTAAGACCCAGGATTAATACCTTTCAAATAGTCAAGGTCTAACCGTAGTCAGTGTTTGAAAAGAGAGAGTCGATTGTTCCGGTCAAACAAAACATTTAAAGATAACGATAAACGGACGGTAGAACAAACATTGCGAGACGCCAACTACAGAGAATATAAGGTCAAATTCAGTGCTTGGTGCCATTGTCTTGCATGTTCTGTTCCGCCTGTGCATCTCTGTGCAGTTTGTCGGGGAAAACAACTAAAACCGATGTTCCTACTCAAACGATTGTGTAAAAAGCGATTATTAAAAAAAACAAGAAATCAATCTAATTGTGCATCCAGAGAGCTGTGAAACCCTTAATGTCCAAGTGCCTCAACACATTGAGTTTCTGCCACATGACTAATTGCCTAATTAGGCATTTGCTTTACTGAATAGTCAAACAGGTGCCACCATATGGCGAGCAGCTAATTAGGTGACAGACTGTGATCTTTCTCATCAAAAATAACCAAACCTTTGTTTTTTTTGTTCAATTGAACGGGGCTTGAAAACATAATAAATACATCATGCAGGGTTAACACTGCTCCAATAGGAAGCGAGTGCTAGACAATGACTCACCCTTCAGTCCAAAGTTTTGTGGGACAGAGCCTATTTTTATGCCTTATCACATCCTTGCCTGTGGGAAAAATGTGAGCGAGTGAAGGGGTAAATAAGAGGAGAGAAAGGAGGTAACCTATCATGTCTAGTACAGCGGATGCTAGCCATGTTGGAGATTAAGTGGCCGACTCGTCCTGAGCTGATGTCAGACTTATCAAATTGGGCCAGGTGACCATTTCCCTCTTGGAAATGGAGATAGTAAGAAATCACTTGTTCATCAATTGTGGATGGGTGAAGGACTTCTCGTATATATATATATATATAAAGTCTATGAGCTCTTTCTAGCTTTCTGTGGCTACTTTGTGGCCCAGGTGGCTTAACTCTTTGACTGCCAAAAACGTTAAATAATGTTTAGTAAAATCCTATGGATGAGTGCCAAAGACGTTAAAAGACGTTTTTTTTTTTTTTTTTTTCAAAACAGAGGTGAAACTAACCATTTTCTATTGTTGATTACTGAAAAACTGAATAAGGTAGAAACAAGCTTTTTTTTCTGATGAAAGATGAGAGTCCAATCTTTCATTTGGTAGTATGTGTGTTTCCATAGTCCAAACACATACTTTTCTGTGGACCTTGAAAGATCAGTCAAAAATGCTTAAATCGGCTGGCACCCACGGCATCCCTTTTCTGAAAACGTCTGGCAGTCAAAGAGTTAAGGAGGAGTCCACAGCCACACACTGTATAGAGGTCGAGGCACCATGTCAGACTGTGAAATAAGTGAGACATTTATGGCGCCTCCACTTTTACTTCCTCCCCCAAATTTATTCCTTGACATGCTAGCAACCGACTCAGACCCGGGGTGAAGTGAAGAGGACGGCAATGACTTTTAAAAAATATCACATCAAAAGAAGCAAAACCATGCGTCTTAAATTCTTCATTGACTGGATGAATAGCGGAAGGGGACATACTGTGCAGGACTTAGGTCAACGTCTCTCCGAATACAAATTGATATCTAGTCAAGCTAGCTGGAGGAATTGTGTATTTGTATGACGGCTCTGTGTGAGGCATATGCTAATCTCCCGTGGATTGTGTGACATTGCGTGGAGTGTTAAAGTATACTTTGGTGACCTTGGCAGGTTTCTTCTCTTCCCCGGTTTTCAGCAGGGAATACGTAAATTAGAGACGACCCGTTGTGCCATCATTTTCATCTGGCCTTCTTTTGTTTTGCTCGGATTCTTTCCAACGCCGTGTCAAAATACGATGCATTTTTCATCACGTCCTCTCTTACCGCCCCCTCCTTTTCCGCTTTGTTCTCCTTTAGCTACGATGATGCAGTGAAATATTAATGACAAGATGCACATTCATAGTCTTGGTATCCCTAAAGCAGTTTTTTTTTTTTTCCTGTTGTCTCTCCCGCTGCTTTCGCTTCCTTCCCGTTGTTTTGTAATCAGATCAACATTCACATCACAGCCAAAGCTGCCAAGTGGAAGAAAGAGCAAGCTCATTCAATGAGATTATGACTGTATGACTGCTTCCCTTGTGTGTTGAGGAATGTTGCCCGTCTCGCCCAGAAATACTGTCTAGGACTAAATGAATGCGAAAGCCATCCCGCTTAAAGATGGCTTTTTTTTTTCGGTAAATGATCGAGTCCATTCAAGTTTACTTTCAACAGACGTTGACCTAAGTCCTGCACAGATTGAAATAAAATACTAATTTAGTGTCATCCATCTGTCGAATATATCTTGTGTGACTATAAAAGAGATTTAATATTCCCCTTCTGGAAAACACCTGTCATTGATGGCTATTTCCTGTCACCACTAGGTGGCGCAGTGACAACCTCGGAAAAAAATGCATATCAGGATGATTTGTATCGTATACCCGGCATATTCAAACCAATTTGGCAAAAAAATATGTGAGTGCATTGAATCGTTCCACTTTGAATTATACCGGGATACGTATAAAATTTTCTTTTATTGGAGAGTTATTATACCTTCGAAGGAAATTAATAAATTTACATTAGGCTACTGGCAAGCTCATTTAAATGTGTATGTATCATTCAAATGTATGTAAAATGACAACAAATAAGTCATTGCGTCGTACCCGCTCAAACTGAGCCGTACCATATTGAATCCAATCATAATTCCACTATGTCAAATTGAATTGAATTGAATTCCACTTTCAAATCAAACCGTCCTGGACTCGTTTTGAAGCCCACATATCAAAACCTGTATCCCGTTGTCTTTTGTAGAGGGATGCACACCCCTACCTACTATACTTCATTGAGATCATCAATCAAGTTTGTTTTATCATGTTTACATTACAGATTTTGTGTCAATTGGACCCACTGGTGACAGATGACAGCTAATATTTCTCCCAAGTCTCAGTTGGCTTTTGTTTAGACTGTTTTTGGAGGAGTCACATCCAAGAACCCTAAAATACCTGTACGTAAATTTTTGCAAGGATACATACATTTTTAGAGCCGTGTTTGGTGAGTTTTAGTTTCATGGCAAATCCTGAAACTTTACCATCACAGTCCATTCACACCTTGCGATGAAAACTTGGACCCTTCACAATTTTGCATCGCTCATCCTGTCTCGTATACTCGGTTCATAAATTTAGTGGCGGTTGTGTAAATTCCCCAGAGGGAGTTTGTTCAGGCCAACCAGGAAATGTGATGAATCCCAGAAAAACAAGGGCACCTTCAAAATGAAATGACAGCCAACCTTTGTGATTCACAGAATAGGTTCTTCATTGATTTTTGTGCATCCTGTCATGGTAAAAATGTGAATCAGTCACACTGGTGGCGGGTGCGACTGTGATGTTTACCCCCCCCCCCCCCCCCCAGATTTTACCTCTAAATGACACGGGCTGTGTTCAAAATCACTTTTGTCATTATACAGGTAGTGAGTTTGCCATTTTGTGGTGTTCAAAGGAAAATCTACTAAATTGCGCTGATACAGACAAATGATTTTCTGTTTCAATTTCTGGGATATTGTTTGATTTTTAGAGTTGCGGCATGAAAAGAACTTTAGTATAAAAGCATTACATCACAACACAGTAGAACATGAAGACCTTTGTATAATATATTGTTTAAATACAGTCAAGTAAAAACAATATATTTAGTGCAAGAGCAACAAATAACACAAAAATATTGAAAAATGTCCACTATATAAAAACTATATTATTTATAAAAATTCATACTTTCTCAACTGTATGACTTTCAAAATAATATATATATATATTTTTTTGGCATACGCTATTACACTGGCATTGTAATAAATGCCAGTCACTGCAGAGAACACCACTTTCTACCTTAAACCTTGAAAAACGTTCAAATGTAAAACTTCAGCGTAGCAAGTGTTGATGTGTTCCCGTTTGCAAGGTTGGAAGTTGTACAGCAGCATTTTGGACCAGCTGCAGATCAGAGAGAGCGGAGACTGACTAATACGTGAATAAAGGCTGCTCTGACAATCGTCTTGCTGAGGCAAAAGCATGAATCACTCTTTTAAAGTCAGGGATTGACCTTTCCAAGGATTTGAAAGAAGAAAAGCGCTGACGGGTGTGTTGACATGTTTGGCAAATGGAAAGTCAAAAAACACTCCAACATTTTGCTGTAGGGACCCCCAGGGTCAAGGTCAACATACTGTTATTATTTTATTTTTTTAATGTTTGCAATCGGTTGGGATTGAGGTTTTGTTTTTTTGTGGCTATTGCTGTAGTAAAGGGACAGAGTACACACTGATGATAATCGTTTTACAACAATATTGACATGCAATGTTCCAAGGTCACGATGTATTTAA
This sequence comes from Vanacampus margaritifer, assembly GCF_051991255.1. Taxonomy (NCBI): domain Eukaryota; kingdom Metazoa; phylum Chordata; class Actinopteri; order Syngnathiformes; family Syngnathidae; genus Vanacampus; species Vanacampus margaritifer. The sequence continues at coordinate 24,886,219 of NC_135436.1, read as the reverse complement.
CTTCCATTTTATTGTTTATATTTACGGCCTGAATGTGTTTTTCGTACATATACTTACACTAGTCTTGACATTACTACTGCGTTAGCTAAGGAAGAACTGACTGATCGTTTCATTGTTCATATTGGTTCTTATTCAGATTATTTCATGCATGATGACTTTCTCAACCTAATTTATTCTGAACTGGGCCTGTCATCCAGTTTAAAGTGAATTACACGAATAAATAAAAAACGCTCAGATTAGCAGTTCACCTTTGACTCAGAACAGGATAGAAGATGAATGAATGGAGAGCTGATGTCTTTACTGCTCTTATCGTGTGGGGTGTACATGAGATTGCCAGCGCAGCATACGTAAGGACTTGCTATCGTAAAAATCAACCAGGTTTGACATTTACCAACGTCAGCCTGACTGTTTTCCAAAAAGATCGGAAGAGGAAAAATCACTCTTCACCAGTCACTACACCACACACCAAAAGGGAATCACTAGGATAATCTTTCGGCGTCATCCGAAAATTGTCTCTTTGCAGACTTTGGTCAGAATGTGGAGAAAATACAAAAACTACACACCTACCCAGGTCAAAATCGCCATTTGTGTTCATCATAAACACTGAACAGGTTTAACATTTACGATTATCAAGCCGCGACCCTTTTTCTGAGCTGATCAACGTGGGAAAATCTTTTCAAATACTGCAGGACGATTCCTCCGGTTAATCTTATAGAGACATCCGACGATAAGCTCTTTGATCAGGTGCGTGTTTTCTCTGCTTAACGCTAAGCTTTTCTCCTATCCTTAGGTGGCGCGTTCCTGTTAAAACCAGCCCCTCCCCCCCCACCGCCACCAGTGCCCCCTAGTGGGGATTGGATTGTGCAGCTGATCGGGATACTGATGTGATTCCCGCAATGGAGACCAGAGCTTGACTTGCGGTGAGTTAATTGTGACGACTGGCAGCAGCTGCCTCCTTCAACCTTTAGTGGAAAGTGTTGCGTTAGCAGTGGCGCATCAGCACATTCTAGCTGCAGCATATGCACATCAGAGATGGCCATTCATTATAGGGAAGACCGTGAAAGTGCAGGTGCAGAGCAGAATTAGGTCAGGATTTCTTTCTCTTTTTTTTTCTTTACCCTGCTTGGTCATGCAAGCTTGAGCAAGTCTCTTTCATCCAAAGTTTTGGGACGTGGTTAGAACAAAAAGGCAGAACAACTAACTTCCGTTCTTCTGTTTCTGTTTCTGGTACTGAACCCCACCAGTTTCCTATGCACATTCTTTATTGTAAAATATACTGTATATATATATATATTTTTTTTTTTTCCTCAAATCCAAAACATAGGTATAGGGTTTACTGGTGAACAAAATGAACAGGGTGAGTCGCCTTTTCATCGAATCTCCACCTTGAATCCAGATAGTATTCTTTTAGTTTTACTAGATAGCTAGTTGAGCTGGACTAGAATTGCTCAACTTGGGCATCGCAAATCATCGCAGTTAGGACGTTGAATGAAAACAGCAGAGGCCCCAAAATTGAACCCTGTGGAACACCATATGTTCCGTTATACATGTGAATTCATATTGCACATTATCGTCCAACCTCCTTTCTTAATTTTGCTCGACATACTTAGTGTGAATGGAACGTACCATCACAATAGTCATAAATTGACTGAGCTGAGCGCACCAAATTCCTGAAGCACAGATAGGCCAAGCAATGTAGCATGATGGCCTACAGCCAATGATGGCCAAGCGGGGGGTGTATCATCATGAATCATTTGAGTCGGTTGTGTGGCTTGACGTCCGTCGTACCCTTGAAACTGACTCACCGAACCCTTGGGGTTCTATCAAACGCAGGTTAAGAACTACTGAGGCCTCTCCTGCGCTTAAACAGAATTAGAGGAGCCGCTTCAATTGCCTGAGAAGTCCGCTGTATTCACTCCCACAATGGCAAAAAACGCTCCTTTGTAGAAGCGCCGTTTACGAAAATACCACTGCACTGCGTTAGACTTGAGCTGGACATGAAAATAGGGGCCCCTAACTGAACAAAAAAAAAAAAACTGAGAGGTGTTACCTTCATCCAAATGGCCTTAACTCATTTAAACCCAAAAACATGTAAATACGTTTTTATTACTTTGGCCTTCACTCCCAAAAAACATGTTTATATGTTGTTGTTTTTTAAAGCTAGGGCATACAGAAGGCTTTGATACAGCTTTTGACCGGAAGAGGTTGTTTAAAGCAATGGTAGTTATTAAAAAAAAAAAAAACGGCCAGCAGGTGGCAGCAGAGTATAAGAGATCAGCCAGAGCCATGTTGCGAGCTCTGTTTGCTACTTAGCTATATTCTAATGCTAATTGGTGCAAAACGGAAACAGATACAAATATACTTTTCATTCCTGATGAAAGAAGAGACTCTAATCTTTCTTTTGGTCGGTTCCATGTTTTAATAGCAATAGAACAGAATGTTCTGTGGATCTTGCGATATCAGTCAAAATCCAGTAAAACAGCCAGGAGCGAAGGGGGTTGCTTCTGTGAAAATGGCTGGGAGTGAATGAGTTAACAAAGTCTTCAATTTGACTTCCTCGAACCTGCAGATACCACGCTACTTGCTACTAATATGAAATATGTGATCCATGTGGGTTGAGGACGGTGGCTGGTCGAGTCTCTGAAGTTGGAATGGGCCATAAAGCGCAGCCGTAGCTAACGCTGGGGCTTTACATCATATAGCACGCGAGCGTTCATTAAACGCCGGCGCACGAGAGGATGAAGTTAATGATCTGTGCTGTGTCTTCAGAGAGCAGTCGGCCGTGAATAATTGCGCACATCTGAAGTGCAATGGGTACCTGTAGCCCCTCTCAACATCTGTCTGCTGGTGTCTTTTTTTTTTCGTCGTCATGCGATTGTCACACATACAACGGGGAGGATCGCTTTTTGGGAGTAAAAATAGTAATAACCATGTGGGCGACGGCGGGTCGGCCTACCTCTGACCCGCTGCGGTCGTAACCTCCGTGCTGGCTGCAGCCGAGAGGAAATTGCTCAGTGATTGGAACAAAGAACTCAGATGGCTCCCGCTTGCACTGCGCCGGTTCAAAGGGAATGGCTGGACTCGGCTAATTAGCCCGCTAGTGTTGCTGAGTTGGACATTATGGCTTTTGCCGTCAGTGTTCTTCCAACAAGTAGCTTCACTCGTCATGCATAAGCAAAAAAGAAAAGGATTTGATTCGATTTTTTTTTCTTCCATTTTTGCCTTTGATAGTACCGAATAAGTCATGGCTTCCTGCGAGTATTGTGTTCAATTAAACAAGCTCAGATTTCACACACAAAAGAGACAAGCTCATCATTTTTTTCAGGATTTTCACTTTGTGTGACGTTTTTCTTAACAACTCTTTGACTGCCAGACGTTTTCAGAAAAGGGATGCCGTGGGTGCCAGCCGATTTAAGCATTTTTGACTGATCTTTCAAGGTCCACAGAAAATTATGTGTTTGGACTATGGAAACACACATACTACCAAATAAAAGATTGGACTCTCATCTTTCATCAGAAAAAAAAAGTTTGTTTCTACCTTATTCCGTTTTTCAGTAATCAACAATAGAAAATGGTTAGTTTCACCTCTGTTTTGAAACAAACGTTTTTTAACGTCTTTGGCACTCCTCCATAGGATTTTACTAAACGTTATTTAACGTTTTTGGCAGTCAAAGAGTTAAGGTGGTTTGCTGGAAGATTTTTCGCGTGTAAAATGGGTGCGGTTGGCACAATAATGGTTTGGAAAACAAAACATTAAATTCCGTAAAGCGCAACTCAACCCAAGATGCTGCTTACTTAAATCTACAAAGGATTTATTTGAGTTTGACAGATGTGAATATATATTTTTCTGGCAAATTTTTAGCAGAATAAAATTCCGATAACTGATTAATTGGCCAAATATACAACGCCTTTATGCTAACAATATGAATTAAAGTAGCACTTAGGAACTGTTCAACCTTAATAAAATATTTTCATAACTCTTCTGATGTAACATCGACTTAAAACTATGATGGTAGAAACACTGCCACACAAAAAAATACAAATGTCACTTCCCACTTTCCCAATTCCTTACAAAGATGGAAGTCAATTTGTAAGTTGAATCTTTACTGCTTTCCTGGCAAAAGCGAAAAAGGGAAGCTACCTGGGTAAAAGGACAGTCAAGGATCAACATTGGCCAGGCTGACGCAAAAAAAAAAATGACGCGATATGTTTGTCCTCATGGAAAATGAGGTCTTCCTTCTGGCATAACATTATCACTTTTGTACATATGGTGTCGCCATAATCAACGTAAACCCAAAGTTCCTTAGTGTTGCTTTAAAGCAGATCATTTGGCTGTTTTATAACACTTATCCCTACAGTATTTATTAAAATTTATATTGGAGGAAAATTTGGGGATGATTTTTTTTTTTCGGGGGAAGTGTTTGAATGTCATTATCTTTGTGTTATGTTATTATTTGTTAATGGAAAAAAATTAAATGGGGAAAAAAAAACACAAATCTGGCCAATCTGGTTGATTTTACATTGGTTGATTAATCAGTCTGTCTCTAGTATTTATTCTAAAAATTACTTTCAAAACATCTACTTGCCAACGGGAGTCTTCATATTTACATCATGACGTGTTGGAAATCGCTGGAATGTGACATCTATCAGCCCTTCCTGTTTACCTTAAATACTGACAAACCCAAAATATTGTTGGTAAATAATCAGCAACACCAAGTAACACATGGGTCAGACTCAGATCCTCTTATCTAGCTAGCTAATGGCAGACGTGCAACAGCCTTTTCCGTCGCTGGCGTTAGCGGCTAACAGCAAGTGGCTGGCTGGGTGCTAATGCTAAATGCTATCTTGGTTGACAGTTCAACAGGAAGTGGTACCAGTTCTGGCCAATGTTTAATGCAAATGTGAATTTGGAAATAAATAGAAAGTCATTTAACAGTTAAATATGTTAAACCTGCGTAATATCGGGACAAAATAATGAGGTTGGTGAAATCCGATGAGATGTGGGGCTTCAAGGCTCAAAAATGGGACGTCTGGTCACCCTAACATAACATAACACCCTAACAACGCCTTCTAAGAAGGTAATTATCGATCTAAGGCAGTTTGTGTTGTGATAGCAGTTCCAGCCCTTTATTTATTTTTTTGTTAACTCTTTGACTGCCAGACGTTTTCAGAAAAGGGATGCTGTCAGTGCCAGCCGATTTAAGCATTTTGACTGATCTTTCAAGGTCCACAGAAAATTTTGTGTACACACATACTACCAAATGAAAGATTGAACTCTCGTCTTTCATCAGAAAAAAAAAAGTTTGTTTCTACCTTATTCCGTTTTTCATTAATCAACAATAGAAAATGGTTAGTTTCACCCAAATGTCAACGCTTCCAACTTCGAAGTCAACCTCGGAGTCACCATCATCATCATCGTCGTCATCAATGTGCTCTTTAGCATTGGTCGATGCTTTTCGTCTTTGAAAAAAATGCTCAAGCGTGAGCTGCTTGCAACCGGTCGCCATTATGGCTTCCTCAGCCATTGTCCCCTCAACACTCTAGCTCCGCCTCACGTCTTCTACTGACGCCTACCCAATCTTGTCCAAAGAGAGTCATCGCTGCCATCTAGGGGCCAAAAATAGGCATTATACTAACTAGATCTGCTTGATACTTTCAGCACAGCTGGCTAAGGCTTTCCTCCACCCATTTCCCCCCCCCCCCCCCAAAAAAAAAAAAAACTTGGTGAACGTCTTTTAACGTCTTTGGCGCTCCTCCGTAGGTTTTATGAAACGTTATTTAACGTTTTTAGCAGTCAAAGAGTTAAGATTCTTTGGGCATCTTTGGCCTGCTGCTCTCTGAAGAGTAATTTAATCCAGGTTGTCAAGTCTGAGGAGGCATGAGGCGCAACAACACAACTTCCCCCCTCTAGTTCACGGCTGCGCGCACAACATGATGGTAGCCCGCAGCCGAGAAAGGGCGCTTTAAGTAGATAGTGAAGCCAAGTTTCCGGGATGGCGGCACACGGCAAGGAAGGGAACGGGGTCAAGTTATTAGCCTTCTGTATTCAACATTCTGCCGGTGCCACTGTTCCCATAAGCCTGCCTTCTTCCTGCCTTGTGTTCCGCGGGCCGCTTGTCTTGTCAAGGTAATCTTTGCAGCCGGGAAGCCCGTGTGTCCTGGAATATCAAGCGTTGAAGGCGAGCGGCTGGCTACCCTCCAGGTTAACAGCACTCCACGCCATAGTAAGATACTGTAGCATCTCTGGAGCCGCCTGAGAAATGAGCTTTGCCTTTCACTTTTTAGAGTGTCGTATTGCATTTCATATACTGTATCCGTTTGGAATGGCCAAGTACAGTACGGGAAGCCCTGCAAACGGGAGTTAAGGTTTCTAGTTTGGCTTTCAAGGCCTGGCTAGGGTTTCAAATTAGGGATGAAAGTCATTTGGGATTTTAATTCAAGGTTTCCAAGTAGGGTTTTGTGTCAGGGTTAAGGTTTCAGACGACAGTCAGGGTTTTGATCGGGGTTTCAAACTAGGGTTGTGGGGTTGCAAGCCAATGTTGGGGTTCCAATGTAGTGTCTCCTCTCCAGCCTGTTTGAGATTTTGAAATTCATCTTGAAGCCAGGGTTAGGGTTTCAAAGTAGGGTCTCAAGCCTGGGTTGTTAGGGTTACAAATTTGGGTTGCAAGTGGGGTGGTGGGGTTTAAAGTTAGGGCTTCAGACTATAGTTAGGGTTTCAAGAGGATAAATGGGGCCCCAAGACTAGGTTCAATTTTCAAATTAGTGTTGTTAGGGTTTCAAATTGGGCATGTCCTACCGGCAGGAGGCCCCGGGGACGACCCAGGACACGCTGGAGAGACTATGTCTCTCGGCTGTCCTGGGAACGCCTTGGGGTCCCGTCGGATGAGCTGGCTGAAGTGGCTGGGGAGAGGGAAGTCTGGGCTTCCCTGCTAAAGCTGCTGCCCCCACGACCCGACCCTGGATAAGCGGAAGAAGACGGACGGACGGACGGGTTTCAAATTGGGGTTTTAAGACAAGGTTAAGGTTTCAAGTCAGTGTTAAGGGTTGAAGTTAGAGTTTCAGACTACTGTTAAGGTTTCAAGTTACATTTAAAATCAAATCAATAGGGGTTCAAAGTATGGTTCCAAGATAGGGTTGGGGTTTCAAGGTAGGGTCCGAGCCCAAGATTTTAACATTAGATTTCAATCTTGGGGCATAGTTGCAAAGCAGGGTTTTCAAATAAGGTTAGAGTTCCAAGCCTGAGCTAGGGTTTTAAATAAGAACTTTAATTCAGTGTTGGTGTTTCAAATTAGGGTCTCAAGCCAAGGGTGGGCTTTTAAGTATGGTCTCAAACCAGAGGGTATATTTTCAAACTAGGGTTAGGATTTGCAATTAGGCTTGCAAGCAAGGGGTAGGGTTTCAAGTTAAGGTTTCAAGCCCGGGTTCAGGATTCAAAGTAGAGTTTCAGGATAGAGGTAGGGTTTCAAAGTAGAGTTCCAAGCATGGGATATGTTTTCAAATTTGGATTTAAAACCATACTTAGGGTTTCAAAGTTCCCTAAATCAGGGTCAGGGTGTAAAACTTAAAATCTGGATTCAAATTAGGGTTTCAACCCAGGGTATGGGTCTGAAAGTAGGATTCTAAGCCTGGGTTAGGATTCCCAATTGGGGTTTCAAGCCTTGCTTAAGGTATCAAAATGTAGACTTCACTGAAGAAAAGGTTAGGGTTTTAATGAAAGTACAGCAACTGCTGAGTCAAAAAGCAACCCAAATTGGATCCAAAAGGGAGAGAGCCAATGCTGGGTTATTTATACCCAGTGCATTTTTTTAAGGATTTGGGTCAACGTTTTGATCCAATAAGAAGGAAAAAAAAAAATCATATTGATGAGCTAAATATATCAATATATCTGGTTAAGAGTATACTAATTTCATTCCCGACATTTTCTAAGAAGCTAGCTAGCGAGTGGGTTAGCATCTGTCTCTATGTAAAATATTGGTTCAATCTTGGGTTAGGGTTTACTGTTGTGTTATTTCTTTGTATCCCACAGTGCGGAACGTCCCTTGATGATAGTCACGAATGTTCAAATGCTTTCAGATTAGAAGCTTCTAGAAAGTGTAGCAGCACCACACATTGTTTTATTTTTTGCCGCTTGCACTGTAGTGTAAATGTTGGGGGAAATCAAAAGCACCTGCACACGAGCGTAAGTCAGCCGCAATTTTGTGGTACGGGCAGGCAGCTCCGAGGCAGCGGAGCTCATGCTGCTCGCGCTGTCAAATCTGTTCTCATTGGAGGACTGAGTCACTTGAAGACATTCATCTTGACACAGGCCAGCTCACACTCTATTGATTCTTTAATACATCATACTCTTTTTGAAGCGGGGGGGGGGGGGAGGGGATGTATACAGCTCGAATTATTTCAACCCCCCTTGGGGCAATATGTTTGTCTTGCTACATCAAATGGTTCCAGCTTTTGCACGTGCTCGTTACTTACCGCTGACATTAAGAATCCATTTACATTAAAATCCAAAAATAGCATAATCAGCGCTTTTTTTTTCTTTTTTCTTTGAGTATAAACAAGCCTCCCAGAGCAACGAAAAATAAAGCCGAAAGAGCCTCTCATGTGGGTGTCAAGCCTGAAGTTTAGGCAATAACAAGCGCAGTTGCTTTCACTTATGAGGCGCGCGCTTCAGAGCTGCTCTTGAAAATAAGATTGACTTCCTGGAAGAGTTTAAAAAAAAAAAGAAGATGATTTTTGATGGATTCTCTCGGTGGTCTCAATATTGGTCCGTTCATCCCAATGCTGGCTGGGTGGTGAGGTTCTTCCATACCAAACTCATAAGAGCAAAAAAAAAAATCAGCAGCAAGTGTGGTTGCAAAGCTTGATTCACGAAGGTTTTGAGACCGGGTTCGGTTTTAAAAGTTGGGCCTTAATCTTGAATGGAATTCAGTATGGATGGGGATTCAAAATTAGGGCTCCAACTGTTTCAAACCTGGGTTAGGGTTTAAAACGAGGATTAGGGCTTTCAATTTTGGGTTCAAGCCTAGGTAATGGTTTCAAACTAGGATTGGTGTTTTAAAATTGAGTTAAGGATTTCAAACAAGTGTCAGGGTTTCAAATGTGGGTTCAAGACAGGGTTAGGGATTCAAGCCAAAAGCCTCAAGGCTGATTAAAGGGTTCAAATTATGGTTTCAAACAAGATTCAGCGTTGAGTGTTTCATATCTCAGGGCTCCAACTCAGAATTTCAAAGTTTCAAGATTAGGGTTTCAAATTTACATTTAAAGCCTTGTTAAGTATTTCACACAAGCTAGGGTTTCAAATTTGGGTTTCAGAACAGGGTTAGGATTTCAAATTAGGGCTTTGACTCAAAATTGGAGTTTCAAATTACAGTTAAAAGCTTGGGTTGGGGTTTCAAGACAGGGTTAGGGTTTCAAATTAGGTTCCCAAGCTTGGGTATGGGTTTCAAATTTGAGTTTCCAGACAGGGGTTGAGTTTGAAAGTAGGGCCTCAAGTTGAGTTTGGGTTAAGGTTTCAAACAAAGGGTAGAATTTCAAATGGAGGTTTCAAATCTAGGTAAGGGTTTTAACACAGTGTTGTGAACTAGGTTTAGGGTTTGTAATCAAGGATTCAAACCTTGGTGTAGGTCTGATGTTATGGTTTTAAAACCAAGGTTAAAATTTCAAATTAGATTTCCAAGCCTTGATTAGGGTGTAAAATAAGGATTTCAAAATGAGGTTTGAAGTCTGGATTAGGGTTTCAAAATTGGAATTCAAGTCTGGATTACGGTTCCAAAGGAGTTTCAAGCCTCAATTAGGATTTCAAATAAAGTTCACGATAGATTTTGAAGCTTGGGTTAGGGTTTCAAATTAAGCATTCAAGCCACAATTAATAAAGATTAAGGCTTCAAGTCTGTTTTAGGATTTCAAATTAGGATCAGAATCTAAAAATAATTGATGGTCATTGTACCTCAGGGAGCAACAAAATGGAACAGACATAAGCCGTCCAAGAGACGCAGAAAAAAACGGATGCCTTGGGAGTCGCAATGGTTGCCTCCTATGCTGAATGCAAATCTAAGATGGATTCCGGCGGCTATTTATAAACTTCTCCGACCTGCGCTGAGGTAACAACTTCACACGTCTTTCATCACAAATCATTGGGACCATTAAGCTGGCCGTTCCGTCGCCGGTCCCGGACCACCTCTGCGCCGCTGTGCATCTGGACGAGACCTGGCCCGGGATCACACCGGCCACCAATCTGTTACTGTAATGCAATTTGGCTCACCAGGATGGCGAAGAGGAGGCGTGAGGCCGGGATGCCGTAAAACGCCCCTGGCAGCGCAATGAGCTTCCTTGGATGGAGCATTAATGGAAGCCGCTGCTCTTAAAGTGGCGTAATGGCGCCGGGCGGAGAAAATGGAAAAAATGGCGCAACCCCCGCTCCTCGTGGTCTCGTTCACTTTCGATGTTTTATGGCTAGATTTGATCAGTGGGAATACCTGAAACTAATCAAGCTTATCTATTATTCATAGACTTTGTTATGGTGTCCGCTAATTCTTCTCATTTCCCCGTTTGTAATGAGCGGACGGATCACACACCTGGTGCAAGCCGAAATAAATAAATAAACGAGGTCAAATTGCCCAGGCAGGCTTCTCAAATGAGAATTTGTCATTTAAGGCGGGAGGTTTGTATTTCAATGTAAAACTGGTTCAATTGGTTGTTTTACTGCCATTTGTGCGCAAGAAGCGTCCAGATTGGCCGCTAATTGAAAAGTCATTTGAACAAATGGTAAACAAATTGGGGCAGCACGGTGGACTAGTGGGTCACGCGTCTGCTTCACAGGTCTGCGGCTCTGGGTTTGATTCTCGGCTCGAGCCCTCTGGTGTGGAATTTAGCGTTAATCGAAGAATTTCAATTGTTCATAAGTGGGGAGTTTGAACGTCAGCTGGCGTCACTTGTTGATCTTAAAGAGGATGAGAAAATTAGACAGATTAAAAAAATAGAAATAAAAAGGCACAGTGTGGTGTCCTAGTGGTCATCATGTCTGCCTCACAGTTCTGCGATTCCTCCGTGTGTTTATTTGAGCAGTGTTTCCCAAATTTTATTGTGCCAAGGTACATACTTTACATGAGAAAAATATCACGGCGCACACACTCACATGCACGCACACACGCACACGCACATACACATTCAAACCCACATACAAAATTAAAAAATAATAATAATAAATTTTAAAAAAAAAAAATTAAAAAAAAATTAAATTAAAAAAAGGGAGCAATGATGATGACATGTCAAATCGGTAAAATTACCGAATGAACAATACTGAGCTCTCCAGAAGTAGAAAATAAAAAAATAAAAAACCACGGCACACCACCAAACTAAAATGTTGGGGGAAAGTGAATAGACAGGTTAATTGTGCTTTCCTACACTATAAAAACAGTTGAGTCAAAAAAGAACCACAGGGAGGCAGTATAACACAGTCATGCATACATAAACAAAGAAGAATAGCACTTCTACTACTACTTTCAGTGACTCAGTCAGTTTTGTAGAAGATAAAGAATATACACCTGTGAGTATTGTTATTGTCTGTGTGTTGCCTTAGCTATTGATGCTAACCGTAGGCAACATTTGTTAGTAATAAGCTAAGGAGACTTTCATAAGGCAAAGCTTTGTGGTTGTGACTGATAACTAATCATGTGTGGCAATTGCTTAGTTGGAAGGATAATTGTGCAGCATTTATACTGTATGATCTCGCTAATTTGTCCATCAAAGAAAGTTGACGTATAAAAAAAACAAAAATGAGCCATCAAATGATGCTGCTTTCCAAGCGATCAAAAAAAAAAAATGGCGCTCCGAGGGATTTGGATGTGTGAATTGGATGTGTCGTTTCCGTCAACTGGCTCGTGTTCTAATTATTTTGTAGGCCAGCCGCAAGCACAGTGATAACTTCACAATGAACTCGCTCTGCGTCATCCTCCATCTAATCAACAAGCTCACGTGTGATTGGGTTGAATAGTCTCATTTTGTTGTTTTAAGCAACAATACGTGGCAATTGGGCCTTCGAACGACGCATTTCTGTCATTTCACGTGGTGAATCCTGATCACCTGGTCTATTGGGGACCAGCCAGGACACCTCTTGTTGTATTAGCTTCTATGCTAACATTGTGGGCTGTGATTGCTGTCACAGTGATGATGTACACAAACACGTTTTGTTAGCATTTAGCATGTCGTTAGCATGTTGTTTTTACTTAGCACATGCATTTTTTATTTTACTTTTTTATCTCTGTCCATGTGCCATACTAGAGAGTATTTATTCTTTGTAACTATAGGGGGTGCCCTGGAACATCCTTATTTCTACTTTATGAAAAATTGCACAGCGTGGGGATCCCTTGAGCAAAACAACAAAAACAAATATTTTGTTCTTACTACTTCATGACACATTAACGACACATAGTGGGATCCCTTGAGCATAACAAAAAAAATAACCAACTTTTCCTTATCCCTACTTTATGAAACGTTAACTATAGAAGCAAATAAGTAGGGGTTGCCGTTGGGCAAAAAAAAAAAAAAACTGCTCCATGAAAAGCAGTTTAAGCATAGAGGAGCCCTTCGGCCTAAGAAAGTTAGCAATTATTCCTTATTTCTAATATTTTATGAAAGGTAGAATGAAGAAAGGGGGATCGCTAGAGAAAACAATATATTATTTAGTCATACTTTCGGAAAACTTGATCACAAATGTATTTAATAATAACAGTGACTAATATGGACATAGTAACTGCATAAGTAGTCCTAAATGACAGAAAGCATACAAAAGCTTATTTGTTAAATCAATCACTAACCGACAAAATAATTGACTGATTAATCAATTATCAAAATAATTAATTTAATTGCAGCCCTAAAATAAACAATGTGCCTCATCACTACTTGTATGGAAAATGATACTGACAGCGAGTCCTATATCAGAACCAAAAAAAAAAATACATAAATCAATGATTTCTTCCTCTGACTTAATTAAAAAGTGGAAAAGAGCCCTTAATCACAAAACAATATTAAAACAATTACTCTTTACTTCATAACGATGCAACATATATTATTTTAGATTACATTCACAGATTTGTTTTTCCCTCCCATGCCTGGCGAAAATAATGTTTCTACGTGAATGACACAGCAAAAGCTTCACGTATCAATTAATTTCACTAAAGAGGTCAAAATGTCAAAGGCGTCAGTTTGAAAAGGTTCCCTTCTCCATATTTGATTGTTTTCACAGCGTCAAACCGGGGAGTCATGACTTTTGCACGCACGCGTCATTTGTATGTACAGCACAAATAGCTCATTAGCATCTCCTTCCGCTTCATTGAACATGACACGTTACCATGCAAATAGACACAACCCTTTTTCAACTTGTAAGCACATTTAGCAGCTAATCTTCGCAAAGACGAGTGGCAATTTTTGTAGAGTAATAAATTTACAAGGTTGGTAACAACAACAACAAATAAATAAACATTTCAACTTTATTTTATTGTTTAAGTTAATATTTGAACAATCCTAATCATAAAAGGTACCGCACTGTAGTTCAAACAATAAAATAATATTTTTTTTATTTATTTAAAGAACAAAAGTTAACCAATGTCTGGATAAGATAAACAAACATTTTTTTTTATTTTTTTTTTTAAGTTTACTAAGATCTAACTATTATTCTTTACTGTATTTTCAAATGTAACAAAAAATATATATCAACCTAATTTAAAAGAAAATTCTCGTTCAAGTGTAAAAATATTTCTGACTTAAATGTAAACATTATAAAATATTTCATGCTTTTAATTTGTTTTGGTAAAAAAAAATGCAAACCATAAAAAAATATGAAACAAGTAATTTGTAACATTCTTTTTTTTTCTTTTTTTTTTTTAGAGCTCAGTATTGTTCATTTGATTTGACATCATCATTGCTCTCCTTTTTTTTAAAAAAAAATAAAAATAAAAAAAATAAATAAATAAATAAAATGTTTTTTTTCTTCCTTTTTTTTCTTTTTTTTAATGTATATACATATATATACATATACACATATATATATATATATATATATATATATATATTTTTTTTTTGTATGTGGGTGAGCATGTGCATGTGCGCGCGTGCGTGTGTGTATTCATCAGTTCACCTAAAGCCCATTAAAAAAAATCCCATACTAATAATATAATATAATAATAAATTGCCAAATGCAGAAACATCAATGTAAGTTATCACGAATTTGTAACATTCTGAGGTATCATTTAAGTGTAAAAATATATTAACATTCTTCATCATGTAAAAACCATACAATACTGTTCTGTTTGAATAAAAAAAATTCTGTCATTGAAGTGTAAAACTAGGTTAACCTCAATTTCACATGTAAAAAAAAAAAAGAGCTAACCAGCAATTTTTACACCACAGTTTTTACATTTAAGTGTAAAAATAACATTTTAAAACATTTTTTGTTTTAATATTTTAGCCGTCAGAATAAGTAAACCATGGTTTACAATCCTAAAAAAAACAAACAAACAATTTGTTTAAATCGCTAATGCTAAATGCTATCTTGGTTGATAGTAGTAACGACGAGGGGTCTTTAAAAAAAAATCTATTCGGAAATATATCGCGATATTACAGCGTACAATTCTCGTATCGATTCAATATGCAGCCGAATCGATTTTTAAAGCTCAATTTTTGATGGAAATATTCAACAAAATGTCTTAATTAGAATTAGGGTTCACATTTTAAGCACAGAAGGATGTTAGATTAATGGAACATTAAGCCTTAAAAATTTATTTCAACGCTTTTTAAACATGAAACAGATTGCAACCTTTGTTAAATACGGTGGACCACAGCTATAAGCCTGAAATAGATTTTCATACAAATCTTACAGTGTAGTACAGTTTACAGTAGTAGTTTACTAATGAGTATTTTCTAAATTAGAGTTTAAAAAAAAAAAATCGCAATAATTGACTTATAGATTCGTATCGGGATTATATCAGTATCAAATCGAATCGTGATACAGATCGAATCGCAAGCTACTAGGCAATTCACACCCCTAGTAACGACGCTAAACAAGTCAAGGCACTCGCCCTTATCCCAGCATTTTTGCTCTGTCCTGACAGCTATTGGAAGCTGGCTGTGCCGCTTACCTCGTGCATTGTAAATATTAAAAGTATACCGCTAGAAAGCTCATCTTGCAAGCAGCGACGACGTCCTGCCGCGTGAAAGCCGCCTGGATACAAAATAATATCGAAGTGTGTCAGCTCATTATTTTCCTCATGCAGCCTTCTCTGTATCAATTAAGAGCTTCTTTATTGTAAGAATAGATTCACGCTACGTGCACGCCATCCCCACTGGCCGCTCCCCCGCTCGAGTGTTTGGAGTCGAACGCAGGCAAAACGAGAACATTGGATATTTACTTTGTTTGACGCGGGAAATAAAATGATGCACGAGAAGCCAGATTTGAACAGCGTGGTCCCTAATGGAAAAACATTGTATCCCCGGTGTGGAGTTAATTTGGTGCCTGTTTCGTAGCAGAATGCAGGCCTTTGTGTGTGTGAGAAGGATTAGAAACAATTGGTAATGGCTGAACTTCAAAACAACAAATGTAGAACAAGGAGGAGGTGATTATTTATTCTGTTATCGTGGCAATTGTGTGGTCTATTAGTGTTACTAAAAAAAATATATATAAAAAATGTCAGACCAGCCAGGACACCTCATGATGCATTAGCATTAGCGTGAGTGCTAAGTGCCAGCGGCACCCAAACCCTCAGAGAAAGATGATGCGGAAGTACTTGGAGGATAGGTCGTTTAAATTCTAAAAATGCTCAGAAATGATACTTGGATGCAAAAGTGGCTTAACTTTACGGCAAATACGTTCGAAATGCTACAAACGTAGCATATTTCCCATAATGCCACAGGATATTACTATGTGAAAAAATATTTTCGATTTTAATTTTTTGTTAAGCATTTGGCTCGAAAATTAAAGTGGAAGTCAACCGTAAACATTTCTTGACAATGATATGTTCTATGTGACCTCACTAGTCTAAACATGACGTTCTGATTAATACTACATTTTTGGAATATGAGTTATGAAACAAAATCCAGCCGTTTTTCCCCATCTCAGGGGGCGGCCATTTTGCCACTTGCTGTCGACTGATAATGACAACAATGATGCTCAGGGCTCAGGCAACGACCAATCACAGCGCAGCTTCAGAAAACAGGTGAGCTCTTATTGGTTGTTGCCTGAGCCCTGAGCATCATTGGTTAAAAACGGCTGGACTTTGCTTCTTAACTCATATTCCACTAACGCAATATTAACCGGAATACTGCATTTAGACTAGTGGTGATGCAAAGAACATATTTTTTGTCCCTCCCAAAAATTTTAAGTAAAAAAATGTTTACTTGAAACATTTATGATTTATTATTAAGTCTGCAGTTCTGATTTAGGTTCAGATTTGTTTTCCCAGAATGCAACGGGGTATTGGCTTATGGGAAACTATGCTATGTTTGTAGCATTTAGCCTGCAATTACGTTTGAATGTATTTGCGAGTATATTTGAACGTATTTAAATACCTCATTGCTTTGTCATTAAATCCAGCCGCTATGAATTCCACGTTGTTTTCCTTGAGGTTCTGGATATGTGTGTATTTTATTTCATGAAAAAAAAAGTAAGGCGCTGCTTGAGGCTGAGTGAGGCCACGGCGGACAAAGTGAAGCATTGAGCCAGCTCGAAAGAAAGCAAACGGCAACAAAACAGGCCGAAATGACAAACACATCGCATCCCGATTGGGGAAAAATCGCCATTTCCTCGTGCTGCTCTTCAGAATAACTCAGTCCAGAAATAGAGATGAGAAGTGCGCTAAGCCGCGTGTCATTCAGTGTGCCTCTGTGTCCTTGTTAGCGGCTCCTGCTGTTATCGCTCTTCTTTTTTTTTCTTCTTAGCGCTGCCCCCCCCCCCCCCCACACACCCCACACCCACCCGCTTTTAAGAGTATGCAATTCTTCAGCAATTTCTCTGAAGGTGTCAGTGAGACTCAGCTGCATTGTGCACGTGGCAGGAGTGGAATGTCAGGATGCGATGGGGTCTATTAAAAAGGATACTGCGTTGGAATACCGCGCATGTCCAGAGGAAGCTCAAGGTTGTATTATTTTTGGGGGTGATAAAATAAATATTTGGGGAGAACGGGCTTCGGAAATTGCACGGATGTAGCATCGTCCTTGTCAGCTCCCTAAGTGGCTCTGTGTAACTGTCATGATAACCGCACAACAGAAAATGGAACTTGGCTGCCAAGTACGATAAAATGAAAGCGATATATGTGAAGACACTTTTCCATCTTTGAGTAGACAATTTTGAAGTACAGTTAGGCCGTTTCCGCTTCCTGGCCGTTTTATTTTTGGGGGTAAAAATAATTTATATTAAAACAAAAAAAAAAAAAATCAATTGAGATATGAGACCCCCACCGCGAGATGGCATACCTTACAACATCAAGCCCCTATCAACTCACATTGGCTTCCTTGCAAGTGGAAGGACAACACCATTGATGGCATTAATGCATTTTCCATACATGTACATACATTCCTGATAATTACTATGAAAAAAAATCGGATTAAACTTGTTTCTTTCTTTCTTTGAATTCATTCCTTACATTCCCATTGCAACAAAATTCCCAGCTTTCAAAATTCCCCCAAAATGTTCAACCCTTGTTAAATGTTCACATATCTCATTATTATTTTTTCAATTTGTTTTTCGTTATTTTTTGTTTAAATCATTTCCCCCAACCTAATTTTCATGAGAAAATTGCATTTTGAATGTTAATGTATTATTACTTAAATATTTATTCTTTTCCCCAAAAGACTGGCACCCGATCCCCCTGCAAATAGCTGGGATCCACCGTAAATTATTTTTACACTTAAAAGGCAATATTTTATAAGTAAAATTTTCCAATCTACACTTGTAGCCCTTACTATCGCAAAAAAAAAACATTTCTTGTTAACTGGAAAAATAAACAAACTCTGAATATCGACCAATGGTCTAACCTCCTCATAAATCACATTTTAATGGAAAAAATATCTGCCTCAAATAAAAACCAAATATCAAAATTTATAGAAACATGGTCTACGTATATAGAATTTTTTAACCTAATTCTGGTTACTTAATTCTGTCTGTTAGCGAAAGCCACCACATCGTGATAACTTACATTGATGTTTCTGCATTTGGCAATTTATTATTATATTATATTATTAGTATGGGATTTTTTTTTTAATGGGCTTTAGGTGAACTGATGAATACACACACGCTCGCACGCACACACGCACACGCACATACACATACTTACCCACATACAAAAAAAAAAAAAATAAATAAATATATATATATATATATATGTATAAAAAAAATAAAAAAATAATTATTATTATTATTTATTTTTTATTTTTATTTTTTTTAATAAAAAAAAAAAGGAGAGCAATGATGATGTCAAATCGAATGAGCAATACTGAGCTTTCCTGAGAAAAAAAAATAAAATAAAAATAAAAAAATAAAGTAAAATTTTCCATTTATTCTTGCCAATTCCCACATATATTCCGACTGTAAAAAAAATTTTTTTTTTACTTTTTTTACACATTTTTTTCAATCAGTAATATGTTTCGATAGCCATTTGTTCTTCTCAAGTCACACATTTTCACAAATTCTTCTTCATTCCAGTTATTGTAATACAACTGCAATCCTAGTTTTGTTTTATTGGTTAGATGTCTCAATCTAAAAAAAATAAAAAATAAACCATTAGTATTGTACTGAATTACACAATGTCGTCAATATTGCAATTTCTCTTACAACCTGTTTGACACTGGCACACATTTTTCCTATTCCTATTCATTTACTGTGGGTGAATTCTGCTACAGTATTGAAACCAGAAGCTGGTTATTGCTCAACCTTGAAGGCTCCATCGTATATCAAGTGTTGATAGTGTACATGTGTTTAGATTAAATCGAGGTAGTTTGCATTAGTTAACCTTTCTCAGTAAATAACGGTCTCTGTTAATGCTAATTGCGCAACCTTTAAATGAAAAATGCTCTTTAATGGTAAACAAGTGCACGACTCGACATCAATATATCATGATGGGAAAAAGGCTGCGAATTCATAAAATGATTGTTTTGGCTGAGCCGGGGAGGCAATTTGCGCCCAAATGTGACGCGGGCCGTCTGGAACAACGGCATATCTAATCATCCATTTCGCCTTGTAGCGGCCTGATGACTCGCGGGGGGCGTGTGAGCGGAATCGGAATCTGCGCCTGTTGCTATGAGACTCCTTTAAATCGAGTTCACATGCCAGAGCGCGCTCATTAGCATGCAAATCGACATTATTCAAGCTTGATTACGTAGGAAGACTACGCAGAGAGGAAATGACTGAGGAGACAGATGACTTACTCGAATTATCTAACTGCGTCAAATGAGATGCGATCATTCTAATTCATTTACCTGACATTTGCATATTTTAAGCGGCGCAAGCTCCATGATTTGTTATTAGACTATTGCGGTCATGCATGCGTATGGAATATCCATCCTTCCATTTTCTAGCGTTGTTGACCTCATTGGGGTCGTGGGGTGAGCTCAAGACGAACCCAGCTGACTGGGCGAGTAGTACATCAGGTTTTGTCAATGAGTGGTATAGAAATATCATATTTAAATTAGAGCCGTCAAACAATTACATTTTTTAAACAGATTAATCACATTTTAGAATTTTGATTAATCACGATTAATCGCTTAATTAAAAAAAGGCTTTTTTATCAACATTTTTCCCTGCCAAATTTGAAGAGCACTGGTTTAGTGTTCATTCTTTTGACATTTAATGTTATGAGGACGTCTTCAAAAAAATTTTGATCCACTGCACATGCTCATACTCCTCTTTTTCTAATCAGTAAATTACTTGCATAATTTAAAATGGGGAAAAAATACCCCCATATTTTGACAAATATTCTAAATGTGATACGCAAACATTTATTAAATGCTTTAATTTAGTGCATGTAATTACGTTTATTGCTAAAACACGACCTGTGCTACCTTAAATGTAGCCATCCGCTGTCACGCTATGGTCAAAATTAATAATGCGATATTTTTTTGGGTGATCAATTTATCAGTTAACGCTTTAACTTTGACAGCACTAATTTAAATACTCAACAAATCCCATTTTTTTCCAAACTAACTTATCATCACACGATACACATCGATAATCATGCCCAAAGACATACAATACATCCACCTATAGCCGTTGCTTTTTGTAAGCATAAAAAGCAGGATTGCAGAGAATGACGTTCAATCATTTTCAACAAAAACTAGGCTGTGCTAAAATACTTCCTGTTTTTATTCTTCTTTCAAATTTGCACCATCTCAAACTAAATAGTGTGCCGACAGCTAGTGGTTGACAGTGGAATTACACCCAATATTTCTATTTCAATTAAATTAAAACATGTATTTCAATCTTTAAAATAAAAGAAATGAAAGGGGACAGAAAGAAGTAAAAACTTATATCTGCCGCTGATCAATTTAAATTCGTCTTGAGCCAATGTCATAATTTTTATTTTTTTTTTATATCATAATCTGACGGAATGATGACCGTGAGCATAAATATTGCGGTATCACAGTATTAAATTTACAGCTCAATATTTTTTTTTCTTCATATTTGGGTAAATAAACCCTCATGTTGTACTTAGGGGCTAACTAGTACCCACTGGCACCATCTTGTTGCTTTTTGTTTTGTTTTTTTGAGTAGAAATGCACATTAATCAACATGACCCAAAAAAATCATCCATGCTGGAATTAGCACATTGGCTAAATATCTCTCGTTTCCCTCCCTACCTCTTTCACATTCATAGCAGCCTGAATAGAATTCTGCAGGTAAACTTTTTGGCATACAAATCACTTCTTTCCGCTTTCTTGCATTGGCGTGATTAATATTGTCAATTATGGGTTTCTTAATTATGAGAGTGGAGTATTCAAATGGAAAACAACAGGCTGGCAATTAATTAGGCGCATGTTTATTCAATAACTTCCCTACCTTGTGTCGGGAAGAGGACGTAATTACCGAAGTTACCAAGGTTTAAGTTTCTCATTGATACATTTCAATGCAAATGCATCTTTCATATTGATGTCATTATAATATGCAAATCAACTGCCCCGTTCACGGCATCCCGCCTCTTCCCCTCCCACTTTTAACGAGACACGGTCAGAAATGACTCTGGGCTTGCAGAGTTCCCGTGCTGTCTGGATCTCGGGGTCTGTTGAAGGGGACCAAGCGGAGCTGTCAATAATTAGGCCTCCATCCTGACGGGGGGTCACACCAGGGCGGAGCACAGTTCAGCGTCCGCACCGTCTAATTGCTGTTTATGCTGACAATGTCACATCCCAGCGTGGATCCTTAGCGTTATGTTTGTCTGCAGGAAGCTATATTTTTCCTGGATAAAGTTCTCAATGTCACATTCCCAACTGTGGCTGATCTTAAACTTGCATGACATTCGGCAATATTGAACATTTTCATGACGCGCGTGACGGGAATGGTAGGCACGGCGATCAGTTTGACTGTAAAACCACATTATTCTTGATTTTGTGGATTATTTCTTGTGATTGTGTGTATTTTTATTGTGCGGGGTGGTCGTTATCATTAATGACAATGTGGGAAGAGTGAACACATTAACGGCAAGCGTGCAGTGGGTTATTTTTTTTTGACTCTGTAGATTATTTCTAGTAGTCATGTGTATAGTATTCCTAATAATAATGATGAATAATTGGTAAATGGAGCTATTGCTTTGATTTTACGACACTGAGCTACAAAGTATTTTTGACTTTGTGGATTACTTGTAGTTATTGCGTGTATACAGTATCCTTTGTGCAAACTAGAGTTCATCATTATTGTATTTTAAATGTGTGGATTACTTGTAGTCATTGAGTGTGTATCTGTTGTCCAAAATAGATTTTGATGATTATTGTATTTTGACTTTGTGGATTATTTGTAGTCATTGCGTGTATATCTATTGTGTAAGAGATGTCATAATTAATAACTAAATATTTCACACGCATGTATCCATGCAATGGATATGGTTGACTCTGGATTATTTTGAATCAACGTGTGTATTTCTATAGTGCAATGTGGCGATTTATTATGAACAAATGGCCTGAGGAGCCATCTTATTAACTCATTCACTGCCATTGACGGCTATAGACGTCGAAAATTAATTTGAACTATTTCTATTAGTTTAACATGTTTTTCCCACTTTTGTTAACAAGAGTATAGAACCTAGAAAAAATATTGTATATTTAGAACAGATACAAATTTTTTGTTTAATTGTGAGTTAACTAGTGAAGTCATGCGATTAATTACGAAAACGTTTAATCGCCTTTTAAAAAAAAGTAATTGTAATTTATTTTATTTCATTTTTAATTTATATATTTTTTAAGAAAAGATTATTAAAACCTAAGGGCGTCAGGGGATTAAAATTTGTAATCATAATTAATCGCATGACTTCACTAGTAAAAAATTCTAGGTTTTCATACTCTTGTTAACAAAAGCGGGAAAAAATGTTAAACTAACAGAAATAGTTCAAATGAATTTTTGACGTCTATAGTCGTCAATGGCAGTGAATGAGTTAATTATCCGTCCACAGGTTCACATACTGAAACCTTGTTCCTTTCGTCGTCGTCGTCGCCATTTCCGCATTCCGCTCGCCCCATCGATTTGCCTGTAATTCCTTCGTCCCCGCAGCTTGAATCAAATAAGTAGCATCCGCTTCTTCTTCCTCCCCTTGCGTTGGTGGCGTAAGTGGTTACATTAAAAGTAGCCCGTGTGTGTCCGCTACGCTAAAGCCTTAAATAAACAAGTAACCAAGGCTGGAAAAAAGCCTTCGGATTTTTCATACTCGAGGTACCTGTGGCGGTCAATAAATGCAAAATAACCATTTCAGCCTTCAGTTCCTGGCTGAAATAAAGCCACAAGAGCGGGGGGGGGCCGATACCAGTACCAATACCATGAAATGTGTCTGGTATCGGACCCATCGCCCATCCCTACCTCTGGCTGTATCCTCGGCGAAATCCACAACATTAGACACCCATGGGTGGCCGAGCAAACAGCTGTTTATGGAAAGATTCACTGTTGATTTTGTGGCATTGTGAAAATGCCGTCCTGTGTCATACAGTGCCTTGTGAAAGTGTTAGCCCCCCTTGAACTTTTGGATCTTTTGCCACATTTCAGACTATAACGGTAATTTTTTTGTGTGAAAAATCAACAATTACAGTGAAATAGTAGAGTGAAATGTATATAATATTTTAAAGTTGTTTTTTTTTCACGCAAGACTATTCACCCCCTTTTCCCTCAGTGCAGTAGACGTATGACAAAAATAGGCCCGCCTGTTTGATTGTGTTTATTTTTTCATTATTATTTTTTAGTTCCTCAAGAAACCTTGTCAGTCTTATTGGATCCCCTGATTGATTTACTCCCCTTTGTGTCGTTTTTTTATTTATTTATTTTTTTTTACTGCTTGCCTTTGAAGTGCTGTTCAGATTGACGGCACATCTGCTACCTCCGCTTCTCTTCTTCTTCTTTGCTTCTCTGCCGTTTTTAAAAATGAATGTGTTAAGCACAAAAGACGCAGATAACAAGACGCCCAGGCGTGTATCATCTGACACGGAACGCGTGTTTGCTGCCAGCGTCTTTTAACAGCACAAACACTTCCGAGCAGCGTCTCAGCCAGGCGGGCTGATAAAAACGACAAACACATACAGTGCGTACACACGCAGGTACAGTTAATTTATCCGCTTTGTTTGCCATTTTCGGTGCACTTACTTGCCTCCCTATGTAAAGCATGTTTACATGTGCATGCATGCGTGGGTGGCCACGTTGGAGTTGGATTAGACGTGGAGGCTTGCTGCAGAATGCTCGCTGCATGCATGCATAATGAGTGCACTCTGGTGTGTGTGCAGTCCAATAAATTTCTCCCATAGGATATAATGGAAATAGAACCAATCTGTTACCGTCAAACTGTCACCATCATAAAACTTTTAACGGTACAGCCCAGGCAATGTTTTAAGTACCGTTTTTACATACACACATACCATAAAACTAAAAGGAGTGCAATTGGCTTATGTGCTCTCATTTGCCCACATAATTATTAGTTTTTTTTTTCTTGTACAAAAAGGATCAGGTTGGCAGGATTGCAAGTATATAAATACACTGTAATAGAATTTTACTTTTTATTTTACAGTTAACTTTAAAAACACACAATATTTCTGTTCTTTTACAACAACAAAAAACCTTCATTAGAAATACATATATTGATTGTTAAAATACGTTTACAAATATATCGTAATTTCACAAATATGTGTCTGTTATTTAATGGAATAAAATGTCAAATTAAACGAACAATGAACAAATATATTTACTGACAAATTAACAGTAAAAATTCATAATTTTACCATAATTTCTTTGAATTGACAACTACAATTTCTGTAATGTCCCATAAATGGTAGCATTCTTTGAATAAACATTTCTTTTGAAAGGACATCTAATTAGATTTTTACGAGAAGGCAATTTTCAGTTATTTCACAATATTTTCTGGCGCCCCAGCTGTAAAATTACTGTAAAATTACAGTTTTTCAACAATTTTTTTTTTTTTTTTACAGTGTTTGGTGGAGGAAATACTTATTTGATCTCCTGCTAAATTGGTACATTTGCTCGCTTTTGAATAACTTGTTTATTGTTTATGGCAGTGTTGAACATATGTTACATTAAAACAACCTCTCAGCACACCACCAAACAAAAATTTTATAAAATGTGTATATACTGAAATAATGACACTCGTGTCTCAATTTACTCATCACAGTAAATTCTGTAGAGTAAAGTTTACTCTCAACATAGTCTATTTGGTCCCACTCCAAACAGAGTAAAATTGATACTGGGAAGAGATAAAAAAGAAAAAAAAAGTCACTCAAGGGTTGAGGAACAAACCCACAACTTCATGTTGGGAGACAATCTACTCCCTGAGCCATGCAGGTCCTACTGTGTGTTAGGATATCACTCGTGTCAGATGGAATCTTCATAACTCCAAGAGACCAACAATGTTTTTGGCATAGCTCAGGTGGTAGAGTGTCAGTCTCCCAAGCTGGAGGTCATGAGTTCGTTCCTTAACCCTTGTGTAACTCTTATTTTTTGTTTTTAATAAACTAGTAAAATTTCAGAATCCTCACTAGAGCGTGTTGTGCTAATAATGTTGCGTGTAAACATGCTTCATTAAAGTGATGATGGCTCAAAGTGGCGCCGCTCCAAGTAATCCAACCTTCCGTGAGCAAACTGCAGCAGATGTCGGCAGAGGCTCTGTGGATTTGGTGAGCCTGTTTGTTGGCTTTGGGGTGCACATCACACTTTCATGAAATTTTTTTTTTATCACGCTCACCTTTAAGGCTTTCACGCATATTTTAGAGCGTGTTTACGGGCCAGGTTGACTAATAAATGCGGTGGAAACCGTGCTCAGCAGAAGGTGCAGATGCGGCTAAAGGCAAATGTTAGCGTGAGTTTTATTTGTACAGCGGTGCCTTGAAGTTTGAGCTTCCCAGGAGTTTTGGGAGTTTTCTCAGCCGGTATGTCGAGCCGTTGTTCATAAACGAGACTATAATTTGATCCTCTTTGACTGATGTCAAGCATTTGAGTACATCTGTGTGGTTTGGGAAGACGGAGCACTAATTGAAGCTATGGACTGCTACGTTAGCTTGTGTTTAGCGAACATTATGCTGGTCATCTGTAAAGAAAAGGTGAGTATCATACATTTTGTGTGTGTTGTTTTACACTTTTACATTGGTTGGTTAGTAGTGACAACTTCTGTCATTCAGCTGGAGCGATAAATTAGGTTAGCTTTTCACTTTAGCTTACCTGGGAATCACTGAGCAGCGGTCAGACTTCTATGGAATCATTGACTCTTTTATTTTGGTAGGTTACTACTACACTTTGCTTGATAGAACTGTGGGCCAATATGACTAACTTTTGGTGAACAAAACACTAAGATTTGGATCTTCTGAGCCCTGAGTGAAGATGAAGAGTGCTACAGCATGTTAGCTTTTAGCACTGGCCACTACCTGTAGATACCAAAAGATATTAAAACATTTAAAAAAAAAATAAAAAATTCATAGTCGCAATGCATTGTGGTCCATATCAACCCGGTTGAGTGAACATCGATGTTCACTACTTTTCAGAGTGCATTGTGGGTAATTTTGAGTCCCTACATTTTCGTTCCCTGGACATTCGGACGCCGCTACAAAATGGCGTGACCCCTAAGTAGGGCACTATATGGGGGAGTAGGATTCACATTCGGACACAGCCCAGGATGTTGCTTCTGTTAAAACATGTTTGACTTTTTGTTACTTGTAATTGGTTGCTCAGGCTGGTATTATTAACTCTTTGACTGCCAGACGTTTTCAGAAACGGGATGTCGCCAGTGCCAGCCGATTTAAGCATTTTGACTGATCTTTCAAGGTCCACAGAAAATGTTGTGTTTGGACTATGGAAACACACATACTACCAAATGAAAGATTGAACTCTCATCTTTCATCAGAAAAAAAAGTGTTTCTACCTTATTCCGTTCTTCAGTAATCAACAATAGAAAATGGTTAGTTTCACCGAAATGCAAACAAAAAACTGAGAAAAAGAGCTTTTTGTGAAACGATGTTATTTCATGCACTCTAGTGAATTGTACACTTCTTTTTGTCCATGAATGATGCCACAAACACCTAAACAGTGCTTTACTTCTGTAAAACGCTTTCACCAACAATGAAAAAGTGTTTTTAGTTTGCAAAGTACGTTTATTTCCATTCAACAGTGTAACAATTTGACAAAACAATTTCGCAAACTATTTACAAATGTGTGCAACTGTGGTACTACTTACAATTATGTGGATGTTTCAAATACAGTTTTTTCTTTTTGTAACGCTCTCCTGCGTGCAAGGAGAGGGAGCAGGATTTGCACAACAGATTACTTTCACTTTCATTGTCCGTTTCGCATGCAGACGTTACACTTTCTTGACGGCCTTTTTTTCCGTGGAATAAATAGCAAGTAGCAGACTGTACCCACTCCTCCGATGAATATGCATTGGACTCGGGGCACTCTTCGTCGTCCGATTGAACGTCCGCCTGAGCGTGCTCGCTTGTGCTCCGCGTTTTCCGGTGTCAGCATCGCTAGCCCGTGAACCTTTATGACGTCGTCATAGCCGCCGCGTCAACGCTTCCAACTTCGCCGTCAACCTCGGAGTCACCATCATCATCATCGATGATGATCATCGTCGTCATCAATGTGCTCTTTAGCGTTGAAAATTCCCAACTGTGAGCTGCTTGCAACATTGTCCGCTTCCTCCTCCATCTAGCTCCGCCTAACGTATTCTACTGCCGCGTCAATGCTTCCAACCACGGAGTCACCATCATCATCATCATCGATGATGATCATCGTCGTCATCAATGTGCTCTTTATCGTTGGTCGATGCTTTTCGTCTTTGAAAAAAACGGCTCTAGCGTGAGCTGCTTGCAAAGCCATTATGGCTTCTTCAGCCATTGTCCCCACAACATTCTAGCCCCGCCTCACGTCTTCTGCTGACGCCCACTCCGATCTTGTCAAAAGAGAGTTATCGCTGCCTTCTAGGGGCCAAAAATAGTCATTAGGCTCACTAGACCTGCTTGAAACTTTCAGGACAGCTCCGCAAGCCTTCCCTGCACCCGTTTCAAAAAAAAAAAATTAAAAAATGGGTGGACGTCTTTTAACGTCTTTGGTGCTCCTCCGTAGGTTTTTGCAGAACGTCATTTGACGTCTTTGGCAGTAAAAGAGGTAAACTCCTTTTTGTCAACAAGACTATGCTTTGAAGCTTTTGTACATTTGAGTCTGGCAGGTATGTTAGCGACTTAGCGTCTCTGACATTGCTTTAATTTTAGTAAGTTTTTACATTTTGTTTTCATTCTCATGAAAAAAAAAACAGCGATATAGCAGAAAAAGAAGAGCAACACAGGAGTACTAATTTACTTGCAAATTTTCACATCTGCCTCACTTTACCACCTTGACGTTAAGATGGAAGCTCAGCATCATCTTAATTGAATTCAAAGACCTACATTCGACACCCTGAGTTGCCTTGGCAACAAAGACCCCCTCTTCACATCCCCACCCCCCTGCCCTCCCAGAAATCATGAAAGATCAATAGAATATCCTCAGCAGTGTGGCAGAAAACAGGCACAGATGCTCCTCGGGAGAAAGCGCAAGCTTTGTGACATAGTTACCGTGTGAATGCTAACGCAGCCCAGCAAGGTCAGGCCCGACGCTGCGCACAAACAAGCGTGGGTGGATTATTATTATTTTTTTTCATACCAACAAAGTCTCTCCCCGCTTCTTAATTGAGGGAATTTGGAAAAGTAATTTCCGACAAGAGCAGCGCTTTTCTGCATAAATGAATTCTCTCTTGGGAATTGAAAATGTTCTCACGCCATGCACCACCTCGTGTTTGCGTGCGTGTGTTCTTGCATGCACCAAGTGCTTTGACCTCTGAAGCCGTTTGACTGGCAACAGAAAGCAGATGCGGCAGTTTTAACTCTTTTATGTTTCACTTTCAATAAATGGCACGGAATTAAGTAATAATATTAGATTTACCAAGCAGTGGGGGCTCTTTCCTAGCAATATTATTTCACGTGAAGATTAATTACACAGCGTGACAAAAACTGTGTTTTAACCTTTTAGGAAATAATTAACTGAAATAAGATGAGTGTATTTGAGAATCAAAATATATCAGTACAGGCAATGTTTTATCTAACAAGTACAATTTTCTAACTGTCATACAATTGTAAAAAAATACAATAAATTAAAAAAACATTAAACTAATAATTGTTGTAGTAAAACAAATAAGATACTCAGTCTTACCTTTACCAAAGTGTGCTAATATTTTTGCCCCAATGTTAGCATAAATTAGCCATGACAGATCTACCATTTTCAGTTACAGGTAGTGCAAAAGGGGCAGCCGGGAACATGTTAAGGTCCTCTTCTTGGTCCGCAAATGGAAAGTCACTTTTCATTGCTTCATTTGATTGATGCTAACACGCGCTCCTCATTCCCAATGAAGCTTTAGGCGTGCGCCGCCAAGACGGATGCCAAGGCCGAGCGCTAGCAACAGCAGCTGGCAACAACGTCCAAGTTTGTCTGCCACCGGGGGCCTCTTGTTTTTACTCCCGCCCAAGATCACATTTTCCGCCTGTCACCACAGGCGGGTTCTCCCTGAGACTAAAATCAATATCTCTAAATAGAAATCAGGGCATCAGAGCTTCCTCAAAAAAGGAGAGTCATCCGGTAGAAACATCCATCAGAGACAGTTCCAAAAACACCACAGGGCTTTTTGTTGCCCAGATTTGCATATCTGTACTCCTAACCTTCAATCTTGGTTAACTACATCTCCTCAACTCTGCTAATCCTAACCCCTACCTATAAATCATACCCTTGTCACCCAGAATTGCAAAACCGCAACACTGACCCCACCCCTAACCTTTAGTTGACTAGATTTTCACAACTGTCCTAACACAATCTCACCAAAATTAACTAACCCTTTGTTGACTAGATTATCCAAACCCTAAACCTCTACAATAGTGGTTCGTAAAATGAGTTTGATCGAACCCTAGGGATTCTCTGAGTCAGTCTCATCTTTTCAAGGGTTCGTCAGAGGCCAATATACACAACTGACTGATATGATTTGTGATGATCACGCTCCATTGCTTGGCTTATCTGTGCCGCAGGGAATTTGGTGAGTCAAAGTACTGACTTGTGACTGCTGTGAAGTTACGTCTTGTGATTTCTTTATTATTGTAATCCCTTTATACTATATTGAGCAAAAGAAGAAAGTGGTCGGACGAATATGTGCAATATGAATTCGCATTGTAAAACAGAAGGTGTGGTGTTCCGCAGGGTTCAATTATGGGGCCTCTGCAGTTTTCATTGTCATTTTCAGTACAAGAACACGCTTCCTGAAATCAAGGAGTCCAATTTGATGAAAAGGCTACACTCTCTGTTCATTTTGTTCACCAATAAACTTCTTCTTCTAAACGTCTTGAATTTGAAATAAAATACATCATATTTTAATTTTGGAAACTGGTGGGGTTCAGTACCTCCAACAAAGTTAAATAATCAATGTTCTTCTGTAACCCTCATGTTTTGTTGCCCACATTTGCTCACTTTTATATAGTCCTTACCCCTAACTCTGTTTTTCAGTTTTGCATGTGTTCTAATTCTCACACCTACCCCTAATTAATCCTACCCAAAGGGTAGTCTAGTTTTATTTCATTTTTGTGAAATTTCTCAGATGCCTCAGGAGTGTGAAAAAGGTCATACAGATTTCTTGACAAGCAAGCTTTATTTCTCCACCCTGCTGTGGACGAGGGAGTAAAAAGAAAAGAAAAGAAACCTTGTATATGTATATGCTGCCTGAGAGCCATGTGGTTTGTGATCATTCTGTAAATTATAAGCTTCAGGCACAAAAGTATGCTTATTTGCCTTAAAAGTCTGCACAGATATGTTTTATGATGGTTTCGCTGCTGCCTTTCATCATAGGTGTCATTATATCTGAAAAGCTCATTCTATTTCGCATTGATACCTTGCTTCTATCTTGGTTAGGCTATGGAATTTTGCGGCAGCAGGCTCTCATAAAGGCGAATTACGTTGTTTATTCATCCTATTGTGATTCCCTTTCTCTCTCTCTCTCTCTGTGTGTGTACAGGAACAGGAACGCGATTGAGAATGGAGCGGCTGATCCTGTGTGTGCTGCTGTGTGGTGCCCTGGTGAAGGGCAACAGTTGTCCCGGCCGCTGCATCTGCCAGCACCTGTCGCCCACCCTGACGCTCCTGTGCCCCAAGACGGGCCTCCTCTTCGTGCCGCCCACCATCGACCGCAAGACGGTGGAGCTGCGGCTCACCGACAACTTCATCACCGTCATCCGCAGGAAGGACTTCTTCAACATGACCAGTCTTGTGCACCTCACTTTGTCCCGCAACACCATTAGCCAGATTACCCCCCAGGCCTTCTTAAGCCTTCGCTCGCTGCGGGCGCTGCACATGGACGGAAACCGCCTGAGTGCGATCAGGAGCGACCATTTCAAAGGTCTGAACAATTTGCGGCACCTCATCCTCGGGAACAACCAGATCCACCAGGTAGCGGCCACGTCCTTTGACGAGTTTGTCTCCACCATCGAGGACCTGGATCTGTCCAACAACAACCTGCGCACTTTGCCTTGGGAAGCCATAGCCCGGATGACGAACATCAACACGCTCACTCTGGACCACAATCTGATCGACCACATCGGAGCAGGCACCTTTACCCTGCTGACCAAGTTGGTTCGTCTGGATATGACGTCCAACCGGCTGCAGAAGCTACCGCCTGACAGCCTGTTCCAGCACGCTCAGGTGCTGTCCAACGTGACGGGTTTCTCCAGCTCGTCCACTCTGGCTGTCAGCTTTGGTGGCAACCCGCTTCACTGCAACTGTGAACTGCTGTGGCTCCGCCGGCTGACCCGCGAGGACGATTTGGAAACTTGCGCCTCGCCGGAACACCTCATGGACAAGTACTTCTGGTCCATACAAGAGGAGGAGTTCATTTGCGAGCCGCCGCTGATTACCAAGCACCTTGCCACCAAGTCTCACGTGATGGAAGGGCAGGGGGTTACCCTTAAGTGCAAGGCGGTTGGCGATCCCGACCCAGAGATCCACTGGCGTTCGCCTGATGGCAAGCTGGTGCACAACAACACCCGCACCATCTTGTATGAAAATGGCACGCTTGATATTTTCATCACCACCCTGAAGGACAGCGGGGCGTTCAACTGTGTGGCCTCCAACGCGGCGGGTATCTCCACGGCTGCCGTGGAGATCAACATGATCCCCTTGCCGCTGTTCGTTAACAACACGGGCCACATGCGCGAAGACCCGGGCCTGTCTGACATCACCACCTCCACCAAGTCAGGCAATGACACCAAGGGCTATGATAAGCAGGGCAAGAGGGTGGTGGTCACCGAGCTGACCTCGTCGTCGGCCGTAATCCGATGGCTGTCCGAGCGTCACATCCCCGGCATCAGAATGTACCAGATCCAGTACAACAGCACCGCTGACGACACGCTGGTGTACAGGTTAGTCGAGGGGCGACAAAGACATGTGTGACCATCTGCTGTGTGACACATCCCAGTAGATGCCACGTAATTAAGTATACAGTGGTGCTACCGACTACTGCCATGGTTTCAAAACAAAATTTCACATTGGCATTAATTAGATTTTGAATAACTCAATCCAGAGTCCAATTTTTGTTTGTTTTTAGTCTTAGCTTCAAACATTCATTCAAACCCAAAAATGTGTAAATCAGTTTTTTAATGCGTTTGTCCTCCACTCCCAAAAACGTATTTTATGCTTTCTTTAATGTTTTTTTTATGCTAGAGCATACAGAAGGCTTTGATGCACCTTCTGACATGAAGAGGTGGCTTAAAGCAATGGCAGTTATTACAAAAACAGCCAGCAGGTGGCAGCAGAGTATAAGAGATCAGACAGGGTCATGTTGCAACAAGCTCTTTTTGACAGTGTTTTCACCAGGAATATGAATATTGATGAAACTTACTATATTCTAATGCTAATTGCTGCAAAACGGAAACAGATACAAATTTATTTATTTCCTGTTGAAAGAAGAGACTCTAATTTTTCTTTTGGTAGGTTCCATGTTTTTAGAGCAATAGAACACAATATTCTGTGGGCCGTGCACAATCAGTCAAAATCCAGGGTTACTTCAGTGATAATGGCTGGGAGTGAATGAGTTAATAGGGATGCACATCTCTCTACAAAAGACGTTTTTTTTTAATACGTCGGGGTGTGACCGTGTGAAACGATTCAATTCAGCTCGACTCGGTGGGATTAAGATTCAATTCAATATGGTACGGCTCAGTTGGAGAGGGTATGACGTTATTGTTGTCATTTTACATACATTTGAATGAACTTGTCAGTACTGTAAAAGTGCCATTTCCTTCTAAGATATAGCTCTAAAAAATAAAGACGATTTTTATTTCAATGCATTTCAAAGTGGAACGGTTCAATTTGGTTTGAGTCGTTGCACTCGCATCTTTTAAATAAAAAAAAAAACGATTTTCCGGTTGAAACCGGTTTATAAATAAAAAATAAATAAAATAAAATAAAAAAATAAATAAATAAATAAATAAAATAAAACCTTCACATGTGGACTGACCAATAGTGTAGATTTTTTTTAATTTACCAAATTGTGATTTATGAGGCTTTTTGGCCTAGCGATTTAGTAGCTAACCAGTCAGCGACACAGGTAAAAGCTAACGCAAGAAGCTAACGTAGCAGTCCACAGCTCTCCCC
Organism: Vanacampus margaritifer; assembly: GCF_051991255.1. Classification (NCBI taxonomy): domain Eukaryota; kingdom Metazoa; phylum Chordata; class Actinopteri; order Syngnathiformes; family Syngnathidae; genus Vanacampus; species Vanacampus margaritifer. The sequence continues at coordinate 24,852,837 of NC_135436.1, read as the reverse complement.
TAGTTGCTCCTTCTTAACCAACAGCACACATAGACGGCCAGACATTTACCACACCCATCACAGGTAAACCAAATTAATCTATTTGTCACTAAAAAGTCAACCTGAGAGTCCTTTCTAGACAGGAATTGAACAAAAACAGAAAGTACAAACCACCATAATTATAATGCTAACAGTGCTAAACAACACTAACCAAGTACTTGGTTAACAAAAACTTTGTCAATCAAATCTACACTTGACAGAACTAAAGTGTAACGCTAAGTGTTTTGTTTACAAAAAGTTGAACAATACAAGTTGAGACTGAGAAGCCAAAAAAGGAAGTAAGTAGAAACCTACAGAAATAATAGCAATGTCAGCGCTCAAAGTGGCTTCACAGAAGCCACTCACCTCCAACTGACAAGACAATGAAACAATCTGGACAAAAGCACTCGATTGCCCCCCAAAAGTCATGCGGGAACTTCCAGCGGTTATTCTTCTCTAAGCACCCTTTCAAAAAGTCCACACAGAAGCTGGCTGACGTGAAGTCTTTTGAGGTCTCTCTCTATTTGGCCCGCAGCACTGCGTAGCGGGAGTAAAGGGCCTTCTTCCAGGACCATTACACCACAATAAATAACGACTACGCACACGCAGCCGAACGGCAATAGGCCGTCATTAATTTGCTGCAACACAAAGCGTGATTACATGCGGTCGGATAATTAAAGGCTTGGTTGCAGCGGTGAGCCGAGTGTCATTTATTTATTGAGGGTGGGAAAATAAGCAAGTATGTTGTATTTACTAGTAAAAAAAAAAGTTTTTAAGGATTTGGAAGTAAAATTGTTTTTTTTTCATGATGTTATTTGATTATTATTACTGTTGCGTATGAAAAGCGCCAGATGATAAAGTGGGGCAACATTTTTAAGCGGTGTGGGGTTTTTTTTAGGGGTTGCTTATAGTTTAATTTGTAATGGATCCTTTCAGGTCTTTTTTTTTATGCTAATGTGATCCTTATGAATAATTAAAGAGTTCACTACATAAGGGAATTTCAAAAACATATAAAAATAGCAGTAAATAAAAGGAAACATCCAATAATGTAGTTCATTTAACTCAGATAAAATGTGCTTTTCTTATGCCTGCAATACATGAATTTACATATACCGTATATATATATATATATATATATATATATATATACTTATATTTAAATACTGAATATTCATTTTCATATATGTCCTGCATTATTAAATGCATACACATTATATTACATTACATGAATACATTACTTAGTTTTATTGGCAAAGTATTGCTGTATGAATTGAGTTAATTAATTATTTTTTTTAAATATTCTGTAAGCCTGCGTTTTGATTCACAGTGTGACGCACAAAATGGATCTAGGCTACTGGCATCTATTCTAGGTTCATGTATTCATGCAGTGAATTAATAAAGCATCCGCCGCTGAGCTTTAATATCAGACATAATGAGTCATATAATTTCCGTAGCCAGTTCAAAACCTTGAGATGTTTTGTTTTGAGGCGCTATAAATATCACCTATAGCTGACAAGCATCTAACTCCAGCTTAAAGTGGAAGTCAACCTTAAACATTTCTTATATGTGACCTCACTAGTCTAAAAATGAAATTCTGATTAATATTACATTTTTGGAATATAAGCTATGAAGCAAAATCCAGTCATTTTTATCCATCTCAGGGTGCGGCCATTTTGCAACTTGCTGACGACTGAAGATGACATCACAGTTGCTCGGGGCTCAGGCAATGACCAATCACGGCTCAGCTTCAGAGAACAAGTGAGCTGTGATTGGACGTTGAATGAGCCCTGAGCAACATTGATGTCATCTTCAGTCAACAGCAAGTGGCAAAATGGCCGCCCCCTGCGATTTATAAATGAAATATGATGACATCCAGCACACATCAGCGGAGCGCAGAATCGATCTGCCTGCGCCTTGATCAAAACCACCAAATTCACAATACACCACCTGCACCACAACTTAGACCTGGTTTCACCTACTTATAATTTAATATTGGTCAGATGCTTTACTTGGGTCAAAAAATTGGGTCATTTTGCATAAAACAACACAGAAAGTTGGGTCAAATTGACCCATAAAGTGGATTGGTCCATTTTTTATCCATAATTGGGTTACTTTTGACCCAACTGTTTTTAGAGTGTAAACTTTCCCTGGCCAGTTTTAGGACCGAGACTCCTGCAAGAAATAACCCAATGCATCTTCCTATCTTGCAGGATGATCCCGCCCACCAACAAGGACTTCCTGATCAACGACCTGGCGGCCGGGCGCGAGTACGACCTATGCGTGTTGGCCGTGTACGACGACGGCGTGACGGCGCTGACGGCCACGCGTGTGGTGGGCTGCATTCAGTTCCACACGGCCAGCGAGGTCAGCCAGTGCCGCTTCATGCACAGCCAGTTCCTGGGCGGCACCATGATCATCATCATCGGCGGCATCATCGTGGCGTCCGTCCTGGTCTTCATTGTCATCCTCATGATCCGCTACAAGGCCTACGTCGGGCCCGAGGACGCCAAGGTCAAGTCGGGTCCCGGCGTGCGATCGCAGGCCAACGGCAGCCACCAGCGGCTGCAGCGCTCGGCGTCCGGTCAGGGTTCGGACGAGGGCCAACGCGACGGCTCCAAGGAGTGCTTGGCGCTGGTTCTGAATGTGGACCACGAGAAGAAAGAGGACACCAGAGCCTTAGTGACCGTGGGGGCGCCCTCTGCTGTCCCGGAGGCGGAACTGCCGCCGCCGACTAAGCGGAGGACCAGCCTGCCGCCAGAGGACACGCAAATGGACACGCAGACGGACAGCAGCCTGACGGGCTCCACCATGTCGCTGTGCCTCATCGGCCCGAACGGCGGCAGCGCCGACGCGCCGCGCTTCGTGGACAAAAAGGCCGTCCTGGCGAGCGCCGGGCTGCTGAGGCCCAACGAGCTGGCACGGACTCGGCACAGGTTCTCCTTTGACGGAGGGGACTACTCCTTATTTCAGAGTCACAGTTACCCGCGGCGGGCCAGGACCAGTTGGCACCGCTCCACCAGCCAGCTGGACGCCGAGTCGTCGCCCCTGGCCAACCGCCGGGTGACGTTCAGCAGCACCGAGTGGATGCTGGAAAGCACCGTGTGAGCGGACGCGCCGCCAAACAGACAAACAAAAACGACATCAGACCCTCATCACGCCTCGTCACCACACGCCCCAGAGAGGTTTGTCGGCAATCAGCACATCATTCGTTCTTTGTTTTTTCAGTTGGCAAATGAAAATCCATCCCCCCAAAATTGAACTGGACTGAAACGTTTGTCATGTTTTTTTAATCTTTCACACAGGTGTCAAAATCCACATTTTAGAGTCATCCCGACATTTCAGCCAAAGAGCCTCACTTTTTTTGTGAGCAGTGTTGGAGGGACGTGAAGCTCGTCCATAAACAAACTTCTGGCTAGCCATATGTTGTTATTTTGTTTTAAACTAGCACAGTACAAATGCAACTTGGAGCCAAAACAACCACAAATGCCATTATTACAGTTTTATAGCATAATTAGCTGTTATCTCACTTGTCTGCACTGTTAATTGCCATAAAAGACAAACTATTGATATTGTCGGTTCTAAATATTAAATATTTGAGGCTGTTGAATTTCCATTTTTAACGTCAATAAAGCTGTTCTTTTTACACAAAAGGTAAGCAAGGGTATTATTTGCATTTGCTCCTTTGGTGTACTGAATGTAGGGCTACAACTGATTACTTATTTTAATTTTAAAAATATTTTGCACCCCACCACCCCCACCAAACTATCTGCGATTAATACGATTAAATATTTCAATCACCTGACACCCCTAATATATATATATATATATATATGGATAGCCGATAGGCCAAGACTTTTGAAGTTGCAAGGCCGCCATTTTGCTCCTCCCAAGAAACGTTTCTTGGCATACGATCCTATACATTTATAATATCGAAATTGGAGAACATTTGAGACAGTACTTAGTAGAAACTGCATGATTTATGATCTTTTAATCTGTTAAACATAAACAAGAGGACTTCAGACATTTTACTTGCCTCAAATTGAATGAGTTATATGCTTAATGAAGTCTACAGGAGGAAACTTGTATATTTTTTTATTAAAGAATTATAACTGTAATTCCGCAAAAGATGCCTCCGCCAAATCTAATATTGCGGTCTAAGGAACTGAGTGATAAAAGAAAAAGGGGGTCTTCATTTATTTATTTTTACTTGTTAAAAATAGTGACCACCCCGCCACAAAACATGCTCCAAAACATGTCAGAAAATACGAGAAAAAAATGGTGATTAATGCTTTCCAAAGAAAATACTGAATTTTGCAAATGTTTTATCTCAATTCAACAGAATCGTTCAACCTTAATGGCGGAATACAGAAGTCGGAGAATTTTTGCTGCTGAGAGGTGGAAATTCCAAGGATTTGGACAATTTTAAACAAGGTGATTATTTGATTTTCCAAAATAATCGATTAATGCGGTAATCAATTAATCAAACCAAACGGTGAACTTAAAACCAAGGAAACGACCTAAAACGTGATTTTTTTGGCATAATGTCACACCCTTAACTGTTATAATTCGAAAATACCCAATTTTAACTGTGGCCCCTTTAGTCAACAATCAGGAAATGATCACTATAATGTGGCCCATTTGACACCCTAAAAAAAAAAATCACCTTAAAAAGCAAAATAATCAGTCAGTATTTTTTTTTTTCATTTGAATTGCCAATTGAAAATGAAAAGAAGGAATGATACACGGATTGTCAGCCCATGTTTCTTTAACGCAGCAGTGCCTTAATTCCCACCAACGGAACAAAAAAAAAGCACGAATGGAGGATGCTGCTCGCCGCCGTCAAAAAAAAAAACAAAACAAAAAAACTCTCCGTCATTTCCTTGGCGATTTGTTCGTTTATAACCGTCCGTGTGAGGTTTGTATGTATTTTTTCTTTCGCTGTTCGGAAAAAAAAAAGCGCAACTTTCAAGTGAACGGCAACACACACAAAAAAACACTTGTGCACAGAAGACACGAAGATACGAGGACATGTATCTACCACAGTAATAATTTCAACGGATCAACAACAACAACAAAAAAAAGCCGTATTTTACACGTTTGTTAACAGTGGCGGGAATCCTCCTCGCTTCTCATGGGACTGGATGGTGTGAAATGGCTCCAGATGTGACTGTATATTATTAACCCTATCTGGCTGGTCTAGATCAAAAAGACAACACGTGACTTACAAACCGCAAAAGAAGACCTATATAAGTATATTCAAACATTTGGTGTATGTGTACTAACTATGTAAAGTATTGTAAGTAAGTCATAATGTCACATGACTTTTTACAAAGCATTTGGGTGTTGGCTGCAAGTTTTTACATTAAAAACCTGTCATCACACCTCTCTGTGTTAAATATTGGGTCCGTGTGGTCAATTTTTGGGTTGTGGGCGTACATATGAGTCCGTGTGGCAAACATCCACAGGCCCAATAGTCCGAAGTGACAAATTTCCGTCTGTGGTTTAAACATGGGGCCATGGGTCAAACATGAATCCTTGTGTGGTCACTCTTTTGATAGTTCTTTGCATTTGTCACATATCAGCGTTGAGCGTATGAATATTTAATCTTGTGAGAACTATTTATAAAGATGGCACTTGTGTGTGAAAAGCTGCAGAGTTGACCACCGAGAGGTGAGGAGGAGGAAGAGGAGAGTGGGGAACATAATTGGATGCAATTGGAGGAGCCAGACATGCCTAACAAGATGCAGTGGTCGTTCGCTGCCTCTAGGGGGAGACAAAGCTCAGCAAGGATCATACAGTAGTTGTACTGACACTATAAACAAAATTGTTGACATATTAACTCATTCACTCATTCACAAAAATTCATTTTAACTGTTTCTATTAGTTTAACATTCTTCCCACTTTTGTTAACAAGAGTATGAAAACCTAGGGGGGAAAAAATTATTGTACATTTAGAACAGATATCAAATTTGTGATTAATCGTGAGTTAACTAGTGAAGACGCGATTAATTATGATTAAAAATTGAATCGCCTGATGCCCCTAATTTTTAATATAGTTTTCTTAAAAAACAAATTAAAAAAAAAAGATTATTAAAAATAATTATTATTATTATTAAAATTCCTTTTTTTTTTAAAGAAGAAAAGATTATTAAAAATTAGGGGCGTCAGGCGATTTTAATTTTTTTGTAATTAATCACATGACTTCACTAGTTAACTCAGGATTAATCACAAATTTTATATCTGAGTATGAAAACCTAGGGGGCAAAAATTATTGTACATTTAGAACAGATATCAAATTTGTGATTAATCGTGAGTTAACTAGTGAAGTCCTGCGATTAATTATGATTAAAAATGTAATCGCCTGATGCCCCTAATTTTTAATATACTTTTCTTAAAAAACAAAACAAAAAAAAAGATTATTAAAAATAATAATTATTATTATTAAAATTCCTTCTTTTTTTTTTAAAGAAGAAAATATTATTAAAAATTAGGGGCGTCAGGCGATTTAAATTTTTTTGTAATTAATCACATGACTTCACTAGTTAACTCAGGATTAATCACAAATTTTATATCTGAGTATGAAAACCTAGGGGGCAAAAATTATTGTACATTTAGAACAGAAATCAAATTTGTGATTAATCGTGAGTTAACTAGTGAAGTCCTGCGATTAATTATGATTAAAAATGTAATCGCCTGATGCCCCTAATTTTTAATATACTTTTCTTAAAAAACAAAACAAAAAATAAGATTATTAAAAATAATAATTGTTATTATTAAAATTCCTTCTTTTTTTTAAAGAAGAAAAGATTATTAAAAATTAGGGGCGTCAGGCGATTTAATTTTTTTTGTAATTAATCACATGACTTCACTAGTTAACTCACGATTAATCACAAATTTTATATCTGTTCTAAATGTACAATATTTTTTTCTAGGTTTTCATACTCTTGTTAACAAAAGTGGAAAAAAAAATTAAACTAATAAAAATAGTTCAAATGAATTTTTGACGTCTATAGCCGTCACTGGCAGTGAATGAGTTAAAGCGAAGTTTTGACCATTTTGACAATCTTAGCTACATGAGAGGGTTGTTAACTACAAACCGTACAATCACATCAATAAACCATATTATTGCCACTACCAGATGGGCGGACCTTGATACAACAATGAATTATTGTGAAGAAATGCACAAAAACAGCAAGAATTGAGGCAGAACATGTAACGCAACATAGAAATAAATCATCCAAAGTGAGCATTATTGCGTGTATGTGTCAACGCGCCGTTGAATGTTTGTCATGTTGGAGAGATAATTCTGTCCGTTGCTGTATCAGCGGCCATTATTCATTCAAAGCAGCGTGGAAATGTGCTTGGACAGGAGGACAGTGCGTTTTACGGGCCAAATCAAACCTTCCCAATAAAGCAGATGCTTTGTTTCGTCGTCAGCGCTTTTTCTTGCTTCTGAGGCTGCACAAAATGCGTCTTGACCCGGTGAGGTTGCTGAGGAGCTCGTTAAATCTTTAATGTGGGGTAATGTGTCGGACGAGTCCAATCACAAGATGCATTAAAGCGCATTTGTTTACGGCAGGTTTTGACGTCTTCAGCAAAAGTTCTGTTAGCATAATCTAACACTGTCATGAAATGAACCAGACATTCATAAAATGTAAAAACTGAGGTCACCTACTCACCTGTAATGAGAAGGTCTATGAATAATTTTGGATATGGAAATCGTTGTCAAAAATAATGAGAAAACTGGAGTATGCATTCCACGAGAAGGCTGAGAGGCTGAATTGAAAATTGTGGAATGAGATGATCATGGTGAAGTTGGAATGGTTTGAATTGGTCCAAAAATGTTGAAATTAGAGGGGGAAAAAACAAAAATGCAACTTTGGCTTTTATTTTGAAAGACAAATTGCAGTTTTAAGTTGGAACAGTTTGAATCGGTAAATCGGAAATCAGAGGCCTGAAAACCAAAAATATTGTAAATTTTTGAATGACTTTTTTGTGAGTATTTTAATGCCAAAAATGTTGAAGTTTTGGTAAGGAGGAATATTTTGGCATGTTGAAAATTATTGCTAAGGTAAATTAAATGAACTGAATGATTAAATTAAATTTCATATTGGAATGATTTGAATTCGTTAAATTGAACGTCATTGAAAACTAATAGTGAAATTTGGGTGGGGAAATGTTGAATTTTGGGCAAAATGTGATTTTGGGAGTATGTTGAAATGGTGTGAATCAGTGAATGAATATGAGGGGGGGGGGAGTGATTAATGAAGATATATAAATTTGTGAAATTTTGGGGTGAAAATTTAGTAAAATTACCATGAAATATGTACAATTTTTTGCATGTATGAATTTTTGTAATGTTGGAAATCCTTCCCAAGGTGAAGTCAATGAGCCGAAGGTTTTGAATTTTAAATGGGAATGATATAAATGTGTAACATTGACTGTAGCATTGGAAATGAATGGTGAATTTTTAGTTAACAAAAAGGTGAATTTTGGGAAAACATGAATTTTTGCCTCTGCCTTTACACAATAATTACAAAAAAATACATTAAATTAAGATTTGGTCTTGACGGTACATTTACAACCTAGGAGTAGTGTATAAAGTGTGATCCACATAAGAGATTATTTAGCCTAGGTGGAGGTCATTCTCATCTTTCATAGAAACACGTTGCGGAAGGCCTCATGAGAGTCAATCCATTTTTGTTTACCTCCAAAACGCACTTAAATGCACTTCGTCCCGCTTCTGCTAAATGCCTCCTTTTAACCTTGACCTTGCCTGTCAGTACACATTTGAATTTTGTTCCACCTTTTCCACTCAGCACAACCCACTCTCATCTGTTCGGCGAGAACATTTTAGCCTTTTGGCCCACTCGTGCTTCTTCTCTTATATTTTCAACACTTTTTTTTTTCTTTTCCTCCAGCATCCTGGCAAGTGATTGACTTAAAAAAAAAAAAGAAAAGAAAAAAACAAGCAGCCAGACGCCTCTCGCCCACGTCTCGAGACCACAGTGTTACATTCTGCGAGGTGCGGCACGAGGAGGGAACGAGTGACCCGTGGCGGTTGTGCGTGAGAATATGCTTTCACTGGCGCCGTTCATTACAGTGGCGAGCGTTCAATTTATAGGTTCACGGCAGTTAATGGCGTCATTTAGCCCTTTTCTGAGACATTAAGCAAAAGTGCTCCATGGCGGGAGCGGTCAGGCCGTGCGGCGCACAAGAGTGCGGCAGTGCGCCTACAACTGCGTGAGTGGTATTTAACAAGCATGTCAATACACTTCTCCCTCTTGATGGCGAGAAACCAATGGCCATTGAAAAGAGAAGGGGCAAAACGGGATCATTGGCAATGACGGCCTAAGCATTTAACGAGGTGGCAAATCCAGTTCCAGAAAGTAAAAACCCTGCCACCGTTTGGCTTTAGCCCCAGGTGCTAGCTAGCTAGATCCCCAGCTAGTTCCCATTGTGCTCGTTTACATGCTAAAGAGCTAGCTAGCTAGCTAGCGAGCTAGAATCAGGGGCCAGATTTGCCACCTCTAATCATTTAGTGTATGTTCATGTATTTAAACTAGGCTAGGACTGTCACTAACAAATCTTTTTAGTAGGATTGTCAAAATGAACGCGTTAATTTTGAGTTAAAGTTACTTTAATGCCACAATTTTTTTTTAATGCGCGATTAATAACAGCCACTTACTTGGAAAGCCTGTACTGGGGGAATTCCAATCGCAACGTAGCAGACACAAAATTTAGCAGTAATACATTTTATAATAATGCACATATTTGTGGAGACTGGAGTTTAAAAAAAAAATACTTACTGTTAAAGATTAGATAGCTCTTAATATGAAAAGAAAATGCACTGAGCTGTCTTACAAATAAAATGATGCCATATAGTGGCAGAAAAATGACCAACAAAAATCAATATTACACTTCATAGTACATTTTTTTTTTTTAACTCAATTTTATAAATTACTGTATCAACGACTAAAAGATGCAGCCATATTTCTATTAGTTTAACTTTCTTTTCAACTTTTATGTTAAGAGTATGTCAATTTGGACAAAAATATTTTATTGAACAGATAGAATTTGCGAGTTAATTATTGAAGTCATGGGATTAATGACGATTAAAAAAAAATGTAATCGCCTAATCCCCCCCCTATCGATTATCCTATTGCAGCGGTTATTAACCAGGGTTCAATTGAACCCCAGGGAGTGTGATTTTTTTTCTTTCTTCCTTATAATTATGGGAAAAGAGGGGACAAACCAGCACTCTACACAAGGGAGGATGGGGTGTTGATATAAATATGGATGCTGTATACTCAGTTTTGTTGCTGCCAATAAGATTTGTGTGACATTAAGAAACACCGAGAACATCACAAAAAAAAAAAATGAAAAGGGAGTTTATTTTTCTCCTGTGATCCAGTTCGATATTCCCATGTTAATATCACTCTTGGGAACTTCCATCGGTGCTCTCCTCGCCCGCCACTTTCCAGTCTCTCCTGCGCTTCTTTGAGTCCGAATGTTTGTGCGAGTCGTCGTTTTTCCTTTTGCGCCTCCGTTGGTCCTCATCTTTCCTCTCCCTTTTCCTACTTTTATGGCGACTTTTCGACCTGTTGCTGTCATCGCTGCTGTCTGCCCTCTTCCTCTTCGACTCCTCTTCCTTCTTCTTTTTCTTTTTCTTCTTCTTTTTGGAGCGTTTCGACTTGGATGCTTTACTTTTGTGACCCTCCTTCTTTGCCGTGCTGCTTTTGTCGCTGGGAAGAGAGCACAAGCCAAACAGTTGGCAGCCATTTTGTGTGCAAAGTAAGGCACAATGTCACCACTCAAAACAATAATCACTTTAATTACAGACGGTTTTACGTTAGTTTAACTCTTTGACTGCCAGACGTTTTCAGAAAAGGGATGCCGTGGGTGCCAGCCGATTTAAGCATTTTTGACTGATCTTTCAAGGTCCACAGAAAATTATGTGTTTGTACTATGGAAACACACATACTACCAAATGAAAGATTGGACTCTCATCTTTCATCAGAAAAAAAAGTTTGTTTCTACCTTATTCCGTTTTTCAGTAATCAACAATAGAAAATGGTTAGTTTCACCTCTGTTTTGGGGAGAGAAAAAAAAACGTATTTTAACGTCTTTGGCACTCCTCCATAGGATTTTACTAAACGTTATTTAACGTTTTTGGCAGTCAAAGAGTTAAAAGACTAAAATATAAAAAAAAATGCAGACCCCAATGTGAAAGATGCTATTTGTTTCAAATGAAGCGTTGTTCCTAATATTCTGTCCATCTACAATATCATAAATTCCACTCTGTATGACATGCAATCAGATTCAGATGCAATCAACGCAAATAAACATGGCTTCAATTAATTTCCAGTGGCTATCATAATATAATAATGAAGAGCCTGATGAGTGTTGTTAATATGTCAAAAAAGGGCACTCCTTGTGTTGGTAGCAAACGGAGCGTTATTAATTTTGTGAAAAGAAACCCCGCCGGTGCAATCTCTCAAGTCTTAAAACAAACATGAGCAGGCAAGAGAGGGTGATGGGGAAAAAATGATAAAGTCTATGGTGCGCCTCCTTCTAATTTAGTGTGAATTACACTTTGTCCAATGTCCGTTCATGGCAATAGCGTGTAGTTTACCTGTCACTTTCAAACTGTTCAGGGTACAGCTCCTTGAAGCCACTGTGTCCCCATCTGCAAACAAAAACAACGTTTGCTTCATCTCATGATAATACAGGAATCCACTAACAGTTGTTTTTGTTTTTTTTATATATATAACAATAAAGCCTATAAGAGATAAATGCCCATCAAAAATGAGGTAGAAAGTATATAACATTGCTGTAACATTATGTTAAACATTACCAACGCCAATATAACAAAACAAAAACTGTACGTAAAGTGATTCCATTAAAATGCACTCCAGAGAAAATTGAAATCCAAAATATATATATAACTAAATGTTTAATAACAAACAGCTCTTAAATATTAAATAAATATTAAAGTATTCATTTTGCGTACATTTCGCTTACCACAATTAGTGAGTCTCTTTCGCAGAGAGCTGTCAAAATGTATCCACGTTTGACTTTGACACGGTAAGCAGCAAAAGCAGGATTTCAGAATTGAGTGTACAGTATGTGATTATTATTTTATTTTTTTACAAGATCCTCTTTTTATGTATATATTTTTTTATCTGTACAAATAAACAATACACAAATTATTGCACATACATATTTTAGTCTCATAGGTCAGGTTTATGCTAAAATAAAGGAAAATTAACCATGGATTATTATGAAATATTAATCACTGAAACTTGAATTATTAATATCATATCATGTCACAGCATCACGGGTTCCTTGACACATGGGCACTGTCCGATCTGTTAAAACGTCAGGGCGGAAATAAGCAGTGTCTAGATCACCTCCTCCATTCTGTAGTCACACGCCAAATTTGACCCAGCAATTTTTCGCCGTGCAAAGTCGTACCAGAGCCATTATAGAAGATTTAGTCGCCTTTCCACCTTCTCAATTAGAATTAATTTCATCACAATTGACTGTAGAAGAGTTGTTAAATTGATACAGAGGTTTTTTGTTTGTTTGTTTTTAATGCCGATTCCAATATTCGCTAGAATACAATTCCAGTAACTTCAAAAACACACAATTAATTTTTATTTATTTTTTGGGGAATGAATAGCTAATATGGCCTAATAAATCAGCCGGCCAATTAATCAATCAGGACCTACTTCGCACTCATTATCTTCCGCACAAGGCAAAAAAACATCAAATCAACTTCATCCTCCAATTCTGTAACCCACTTCATATGGAATGCAATTTTCCAGCTTCGGAATTAGTGTCAGCGCAACCTGTGTGATAAGTGTTCAATACTAAATTCTACCTCCCCGTTATATTGAAAGTGATTGTCCCCATTTAATAATTATTTCTCCACCCGATGCTGACAATCTAATTATCTAATTCCGGGATTCCTTGCCACTGTGTGTGAGGTTAATTTGTTGGGTTCTATGTTAAAAGCACAGGAAATAAATGCTGGGTCCGACTGGATACCTGTCTGGATCGTTGTCCTCAAAGTCGTAGAGTTTACGCGTCCAGTAACGAGCCTCTCTATCGTCGTGCTCCGAAGCAGCTCTGGATTGATAGGATAAACGATCGCAGTGCATTTGACCTCTAGAATAATACAAAAAAATAAAGAACAGTCAAAACATTCTGCCATGGTTTCGGTGTCCAAGCGGTTTACAGTGAAGCAGCTCTTATACCTGATTGTTTTGGTGGCACTCATGTGACTGTTGTTGGACATTTGGACCTCCCAGCCCCGCAACTTCCACATCTCAGACTCTTCCTGGATCTGCAGTGAGTGAACAAGGCAATTTAACACGTGGTTCATAAAATGTTTTTCTTTTTCTTTGCCTTTTTGTAGCTTGTAATAGAGAAAACAGATATGTGGTAGAGCTGAGTTCAATCTGACGAATAATAATGATAATAATAATAAAAGAATGGGGTGACAATATGTGCAAATGCCTTCCCGCTCCCTTGCCATTAAGTGTCCAACGGGTGAGTGATTTGACTGCGTTTCTGTTTTCAATAAACAGCAATTAACTTTGTTTGCACAATTAATTTCACGGCATAAATCAAGGTATGAAGAAGACTACTCGTCTGTGCTTTTGTCTCCGACCTTATTGTGAGCATCAGTGTGGCGGATTACATTCCGCAGCAGAGTCTTCCCCAGAGTCTGCTTTGACATGATGATAACCTGACACAGGAACAAAAGGTACGTTTTAATCACACGAGCCGGTTAAAAGAACAGAGACGAAGCGAGCTGTCGTAAAATGTCAAATGTCGTTAGCGATTTACGTAGCTAACACTGTTGACTAAAAACACCCCAAACAACAAATTATGTTACTCACGCGTGTTTTACGACGATGTTACCTGAAAAAAAGCACCATAAACGTGTCTCTTGTGCAAAACGTCAACTTTTATTTGACAAGGGAAAAAAAAGGCTTCGATTAAATTCACATCGCTCGCGGATTTGGCTGACTTCCGTACACGTCATTACGTATGCTTCTGTGAAAGTAAAAGCGTGTCACCTAATGGCTGGACAAAGTGTCAATCGTAATTTGAGCCAATGAGCGTAAAGAAAGGTAACCGCCCGTTTAATGCGCTCCTGTGGTTTAAAGGGAACGCATCCGCCTTATGTCATCTCAATTGTGATTGGTCAGGACACGGGTGCTCTATCCTTTCAATCAGGATTTTGTTTTATTGGAAGATTTGCCCTAATAGATCATAAATAATTTTGTACGTCTTTATTGTACATCTGCATTTCCTAGAATTAATATCGGCACAGTCGAACATGATGAAAATGTAATAATTTGCTCCAGACATGAAGCAGTTGCTTTTCTCCAGATTATCTCAATCAATTACGTTTCACCTTTTCACACGGTCTGTTAATTTTCTACCTAAATTTGGGCCTCAGCCTAATATAATAATTAAGTCACATCAGAAGAAGTAAGAGGAAGTGGATCACTAGCGTTAGCCATCTGCTCACATCTGCGTGCTTTTGTTCTTTCATTTTTCTTTTACTAACATTTCCTCACTTTTGTTTTAAATGATGCCAGCAACCATGCTTAAGTGAGTATAATATTAGAGAGCCTCAAGATAAATGAAAGTGTAAATTAACTTTAACTTCATGGTGCACATTCAATATCAAAGATGTCTCATCTGGTGCCATCTTAAAACTTTCATTGTCATAAAAAAAAAGTTAATTTACAAAGTTAAACACAGTAAATACAACAATAAGGTAAAACTATTATTGGAATCTGCTTAATGAAAAATAAGTATACGTAATTTATATATATATATATATATATATATATATATATATATATATATATATATATATATATATATATATATATATATAGGTCATATTGCTAACCAGATGCATTCTAATGTCAAAATAAGTAACATTTCTGACCCTATGACTTTTTTTTAAGCATAGGAAACCTTTTTCTTTTTCTTTTTTTTATTTACTTTTTATTTCTCTCTGTTTCTTTTTTTTCTTGTAGAGTTGTAGAGGCAAGGTAAGGTAATCTCTCTCTCTGTGGCTTGAAAGTTGACAACATTTAAATCACAACGTATATGTATGGGCACCATGCATGCAATATTCAGCCTGATTGGCTCCATGATGTCCTCTCAGGCCCCTCGTACGGAAAACAATGTAAAAATGATTCAGCTCAGCTTGTCTGTTCTTAATGAGAAATTCATTTCGCTAGTCGCTTTTTTTTTTTTTTTTAACAAAATAGTGTCTGCAGTGTTTGGAAAAGTCATTAAATGTAGCGACCATATCGTTAAATTGGCAATTGCTTTTAAAAACTTGCTCCGCTCTGTTTAACTTTGGTCTAGTTCCTTTCTATTTAACCGGTCATGAATATTTAGGGTAAAAATAGCTCAGAATTTAGGATGCACTTGGTAGTTATTTTTAATTGGTGTTAAGATTAAAGGGGGTCCTTGCGCCCAAAAAGTTTGCGAACCCATGCTTTGGCTAATCTGAAGCCAGCCATATAATTGAAGGCTTCTATAAAAGAATGCCCCCCCCCCCCCCCCAGTAATACTATACTTAGGCTGCATAAATATACCCATCCAGCCGTTGACTTCAGCACACATGTTGTGCTCCAAATATCTTCACCGCATAGATTTCCATGAATCTTTTCAGAAACTATGCAGGGTTGCAAATTCCCTCCTCCTCTCCGCCATGAAAGTGGAGAAGCAGCAGCAAGGAGAGGAGGAACGAAGATGAGAAAGGGGGAGGGGTAAACACACCCAGACGGGAAAGAGCCATGTCTGACAACGTCCTGCACTGACAGAAAAGAAGGAATAACAAAGCCACAGAAAGAGAAAAGAGGGAGGACGAGAGAATACATGCTAATGAGGAGCTGCATCAGTAGTTGGAGACACAAATGTATTGTGTGCGTGTTTGCAATGAGAGGGCAGGCATAGCACAGTGACTGGTGCTGCTGAGCACCAATTTCTCTTCTGTCTGTGATCCCCCCCCCCCCCCACACTTCCCCCCTGCAGCTTGGCACCATCCAGCCAGGCGAGGACGCAAGGAGGCTTTCCAGGGCTTTTTGATTTGGGATTTGTATGAATATGAGAGGATTTGGACCACGTCGCCGCCACAGCCGCCGCTGTTCTTTTCCATAGCGAGTGTGAAACGTGGAAATTCATCCGGTTTGCCTCGCCCCCCCTCCCTGCGTGGCTGTTATGGTCCTGACTGAGAATCGGGGCATCACCCGGACGCGGGGATCCGGCTAACCGCAGCGCCAACTCCAACCATGGGGGCCAAACAGGTGAAATGGTAAGCGCCATTCTTCTTTTGTTTATTACCACCATGCAGGCTGAATGTTAGCATTAGCATCATGAGCATGAACCTGACAGGAAGCAGACACGCATCCTCTTTGTCATCAGTGACGTACTGACGGCGAATCACATCATCCATGTCGCGCAACGAGGCGACGGTGACAACTTAAGCAGGCTGCTTATTGTCTGCCTGTTTGTGACCGTGCGATGGCTGTGGGTGTGTCTCAGTGAGGCCGGATGCTGTTGCCTAGCAACCACCCTCTCTTTTGCCCCATTACCGCCTTCGCTTGCAGTTTGAGAGTGCATGTTGTGATTAGGCCTACAAGATAGATAGATAGCAATATTTCCATTTATCTAAAGAAAGGATAAAGGGACAACAGTCGTTTTGCTATGAATTGATAGCCAATTTTCAGAGAGCTAACGTTAGGTTATGCTATAGCTAGCCGAAGGTTTCACCAAACTTTCTGAAACTGCGAGCGACATTTTGGTTACTGCAAAGGGCTACCAGTTACTTCTGAAATAACACATTTGCTCAAATACTTTAATAATGTTATTGAATGCTATCATTAATTATTCATATTAATGTGAGTAAGACACTGATCATGTTAGTGACATTTTTATTAGGAAAAGTAAATATCAATATACAACACTTTATTACTCTGTTATTTTGCTATAGTGTTTCCACTCACTTCTACAACATTCCTAGAAAATCACAATGTCCCGTTAATGGTGATCCATATTTAAAATAGGCCCGTGGACTACTAATGTGGTCATTGGGGCTACCTGCTGCCTGCCACCCCCAATCTTTAATATGAATATGAGACAGATGTTAACCTATGATATGACACTAGTATGAAAACAGGAGTTCAGAACCATCCCAACAAAAATTGTTGATAGTGTAGGAAATTCAGTCTAATGCCCAACCCAATTCCATACCAAAGTACCACAAAAGTGCTTTCACACTTTTTACCCCATCACACACGCTGATGCTGATCTGCTGCTAATCTCATGTAAATCCTAATCTGAAATTGAAGGTCCCAATTTATCCTCGGTCACGTTTCGCCTCCCCTATTACAAAGCAGCCCGCCATCTTAAAAACAAGTTTGTTTATCGAGCGTCTGCAGCCGCTAGGAGGTGGAGGACTGGAGGAGGCATTTTAGGTGCATGCTGATTGAAGGTATTTTGATAGTGTCATCATGTCATCAGCTCAGACGGAGATTAGGAGGAGGCTGCTTGCTCTGATCCCCTTTGGAGAAACACTCGGGCATAATCACTGCAGCTTCTGATAAGGCACTTACTCACTTGATGGCTTTTTTTGGGAGGGGTAACCTACCGCTTTACTGCGAGAAGTTGACCCAAAATGTAAGGCTGGGACAAAAAATGGCAACATGTAACATTGTATCTCTTTTTGTCTAACGTATTATACAGGTACATTTATTTGTAATTCAAATGGTGCAGCGAAGTAACCTTTAAGGGACAAGAGGTATTTGTAAATGTTGCATCTGAGTTTATAACTCAATAAAAGGATGTGTGTTCCAACTCTACAGAGTCAAATGTGCGCTATATGACAACCTTATGATAAGTATTTATTGGACAGAAGTTGGAAAGTGCATCTCATGCAGCACTTCCACAATGCTTAGCCACCATTGGCTTGGTTATTATTTGTATAAACATGCCCTCAATCAAAATAAATTGAAAATTAAATTATGCCATGTCATGAATAAATGCAATTTACCAAATGGAATATCAAAAAAATGAAGTGTAGTTTTTGTCAATAGTTTGAATAAGACTGTCTGCTCAGTATTTAGCTACATTGCTAATTAGCTATTTGCTTTGTTGTTGTTGTTTTTAGCACAGTTTTGACTGGTAGCATGCACCTTACATTGTTGTGTGTTTATACTTTGCTGCAATGAATGATGAGCTTTCCACAAGAATCATAATTCTCATTCTGATTAACTAACAGTAAGATATCTTAGCATGCTAATGTTAGCATCTGTCCCATTGTACTGGAGTCGAGCTGTTATTACAGGAATTCTGTCTTCAAGTTCAAGGCTTTTTTTCTTCCTGTTTTGAAAAGACCCAAGAATCACTTAAAAATGGTTGCCTGAACTGTTAGCTTCTTTAATTATCATTTTACAATAGCCTCACTTTAGTATGGCATAGTTTGTGCCCATACTATTTATTTACTTATACGCAGCATCACTGTTTATAAAGAAATACCTAGTTTGACTTGATGTATCAGCATTGTTTATTGTAAACTGACCGACTGGGAAGAAACACTAAAGAGCAAGCTGATAAAGATGCATACAAAGTCCGATGCCCATTTTAGAGTGGAAATAATGCGATTAGCTAAGCCACCCGCCCAAAACATAAAAGAAAATCTCTTCAGCTTGAATCTAAATCATGCAACATGTTTTACGCCACTAATGCAATGCCTCTGGATGTTCTGTGGTTTTATCCTACGCTACTCTTAAGCCTGCAGTTTTGTTCCCGCTCTGCTTAGCCTGGGGAGTAAAGAGAGTCTAAAAAAAAAATTCTCCTCTCTTTCCCACAGAGTTGTTTTCACTACACATACGGGGGGTAAAAAGAATCTCCCTGCTAGACAAAATACCACAGTTCATAGTTTACAGTAGCGTCATCTTATTCCTGTCAAAACAAAGCAAAGCGAAGATGACAGCTTGCCTCCCTCGTCCGTCGTGATGCTTTAGATGCTCTCCAAGGCAAGCGGACACAACACAATGGCACATGCACTAAACGCATGACCACCGTCCACTATGAAACTTCAAGGAGCGCCGTGACTCACGAGCTAGGAAAAGTATGTGAAGAATTTCCTGCGTCATGCCTTTCGTAGCGATCATGTTGCAGCCAGTGTCCGTGATATTGTCAAGTCCATAAATTCCATGATGTTGATTGACTTCCAATCCATTCTGTAGGTGGTAAAGTGATTGAATACATTTCAGGGTCAAACTATGTCGACCATAAAACTCATAAAACGAGGATTTAAAATCATGAAAAATCAAGCCGTTGTCTTAACTCTGGAATGTTGTGGGTGTTTCCACCGAGTGCGCTGAAACCACTAGCTCGACTACGACCTGGAAAAATGGATGCTACTTTGTCGAGCATCGTTCTTTCTTTGCCTAAGCATAACTACAGGCTTGAGCTGTGAAACTATATCAGTTTAAAACCTCCTGTGGTCATCCATCCATCCATTATCTATCCGTCCATCTATCCAACCAACCATCTATCCTTCAATCAATCATCCATCCATCATCTGTCCATCCATCCCTCTGTCCATCCATCCATCCATCTATGCTTTCATCTGTCATTCAATCCACCCATCAATCAGTCCGTCCGTCCATCCATCCATCATATGTCCTCCATCCATCCATCCAGCCATCATTCATCCCTCTGTCCGTCCATTCATCAATCCATCCATCCATTATCCATCCATCCGTCCATCTATCCAACCATCCATCTATCCTTCAATCGATCCATCCACCAATCATCTGTACATGCCTTCCATCCATCCATCCATCTGTCCAGCCATCCATCTATGCTTCCATCTGTCATTCAATCCATCCATCAATCAGTCCATCCATCCATCATCTGTCCTCTATCCATCAATCCAGCCATCATTCATCCATCCGGCCGTCCAACCATCCATGCGTTCATCCATCCTTAAATCCATCCATCCATCCATCATCCATCCATTCTCCATCCATCCATCTATCCTTCAATCAATCCATCCATCAAACATCTGTACATGTCTTCCATCCATCCATAATCAATATATCAATCCATCTGTCCGTCCATCCATCCATCCATTCATCAACCATCCATTATCCATCCATCCATCCATCTATCCAACATCTGTCTATCCTTCAATCGATCTATTCATCAATCATCTGTACATGCCTTCCATCCATCCATCCATCATTCAATTATCATCCATCCATCAATCATTGTGGGTCTTTCAAAACTGCAACGAGGCACTCTAAAACAGACATTGTACTTTGAGTATTTTACTGTATTTAAAAAATAGAAACATTTGCAATCACAACCCAGATGGGTTTGATTCATAATTTCCGTGCCCATCCGAGAGCCGTTAAAAACGTATATCAACATTTTATGCACATGGCTCTATTTATGGCCGCTCATCTGGCAGGAGGCGCAAACAGTCACAGTGCTGCCTGCGCTCGCCATCTGTTTCAGCCTCAGCTCAGCCAGCCCTGTGCGCTCACCCAAAGAGGAGTATGTTGTCACCCGCTCCAGCGACACGCCCGGCCAGGAAACCATCCGTGATCAGCCCGAGGAGCAGCGGGCAGGACCAGGCCATGACAAATCCGAGCTGACAGACAAGAAGCTCCTCGCAGGTCGGTTGGCTCCACATCTCGTAATATAGGACATGCAATGGTTAACAGTCTTTCAGTAACAGTGTCAGGGTCACCAAGGCCTTCTCTGCTGGCCTATTATAGGAAGCTCAGAACTACAACCTCAATTTTCATATTTTTCATATTTTTTTCAAATTTGTGTTAATTTATTCCCAACAGTCTGCATTTCGTAACATTATTTTTTCTCTTCCGCTTCCACTGTGTGTATGTGAATGGTATATTTTGTCCAATCAGATTTTCAGCCTGTTGCTATGTCACTTTAATCTGCCCACGGCCTTCAGAATCAGTAGTGCTAATCCATGTAACTTCAATTATATTAGGCATGGGACTATTTCTTGAACCAGATTTGAAATTTGTCCTCACACGACCATCAATGATGCCGGCATTTGTCCATCCTCTGATTGGGTGGTCAGAGCAAGTTTGATTAGCAAAATACATCTTTAGCAATCTGCACACATTAATTAATTTATGTATTATGTAAATGCTAAAATAGGAAATATTAAAAACTCAGACTTTCTAACATGGCACAATGAGACACCGTGGTTTCAAAGAAGAGAAAACAAATCTAATTTAGTCAGCTAGCTAGCTTTGGCTCAAAAAATGTGTTTCCATAGCTTTGCCAACCATATGAACAGAATATCCAAAATGCTAAATTAGCAAATGCTAACACCTGAAAGTTAGTTTTTTTTTGTTTGTTTTCAGGTTAGATGGATTTTTCTTTTCATAAGATAGCTAGCACTCACCTGTAAAACACACTTACCGGTAATATCTTTGCAAACGTTATTAAATGAGAAACCAAAAAATGCTAAATTAGCTAATGATAACAACTGAAAAAGACACTTTGTATGTATTTTATTGGATGGATTTTTTTTTTGATAACTTGCCACAATGAAACAAAATGGTTTCAAAGAAGAAAAACAAATGTGTTTCCAGAGCTTTGCTAACATAATGAACTGAGTGACAAAAACATGCTAAATTAGCTAATACTAAGTTAACAAGTACTCAAGTTGGCACTGTGTGATTTCAGAGGAGGTGTCTCTCTGTGGGTTGTGCCCCTCCCTCGGGTATGATGTGCCAGAGGAAGAGAAGTCCTGGGAGGAGCAGCTGGATGTCCACCAGGAACAGCTGGAGAAGGAAATGCATGAGGCCAGGAGGATGGTGTTCCGCCTCCAGGCAAATAAGCAACTTTTTCAAACGTGTTTTTTGTGGACATTTGTCTATGTTTGTAGGGTTTAACAAATAGTATTCATTTATTTATTTACTCTTCCTTCCACATTCTAAAAACATGTTATTTTCAACTCTAAGTTATTAATTGCTGTGAATGTGAAGTGGGAATATTTGTCTCATTGTGGCCTGTGATTGACTGGCGTGTAGTCCAGTGCCCTCCCTGTGACGATGACCCTGTTAAGCAATATTAAAAAAAATGGAAGGATGTTCGACATAAATGACAATTAGTGTGTTTGTCCACAGGCTTTGCTCCTCAATGGCTCCCTCCCAGAAGACGACCTGGGTGGATCCGTGAGCTTCGGAGACAACCGGGCGAACGGCGAGCAGCAGCTGGTAGCGTGCCCCGTCCCTCACGTTTCTGCTAACCCGTGAAAACGCAGCAGCGGGCCGCCACATTCGCCGCTTCGTGTGAACTCTCAGCCCTTCTTTTGTGTTGATGTTCTGCCGCCGTCGCTCTTGTCTGGAGAGCACTAATTAATCTCACTGATCTCGCGGGCCTCCCTGTCAGCGTCTCCCCATTGTAGCTCTGACATTGTCTAATTAGGATGCTCTTACTGTTTCCCTCTGAAGGTTCTCACACGCAGCCGCCTGGACCAAAGCATGGGGGAGGCCCTTGATCTCAAAGTATGCCGGGTGAATGTAATCAACTTTTTGGCTGCCTTTTTTCTTTTTTTTAAATGTCTCTCTTCATTTGTCTAATTTAGCGGGAACTCCTGAGACACAAGCAGGATGTACGCCATGTTCAGGCCATAAAGGTAAACGAACCTCTGCTCTGAAGATGATGTATTTTAGGGCCCGACCGATTAATCAGCCGACAATTGGCCTTCAAACATCTGCCAAAACAATCGGCCAATTGGGCGATTGTATTTTCCCCTTAAAACGTTATCGAAGAAATCCGAAGTTTCCGACGCTGTCAAAGTACCCTGAAAGCACCATTTTGCTTGTGTAGCATTAGCAACTAGTAAGTGTGTAGTGTATGTTGTTCTGGTTCTGTTGTCCCTAAGCGTCCTTTAAGATGTTTAATGACACCTCAGTTGGAGTTAAAAGTAAAACTAAAAACACAACAAAAATAATTACCACTGTATACATAATACAAAACATGTACCGTTTTCAAAATATCGCTAGCTTAGCACTAATGCTAAAAGCGAAGAAATGATAAAAGATCACATTCAAATGCTAACAGGAAGTTTTTTCCTTCAAATAACAAATATTCACACACAAATGCTGTGGGACCACATACCCACAGGTGATATGACATTACACAAAGGCACAAATTATTCCTAATGTGTGAAAAACGAGTTACTTTTTTTGCAACTTTTCTTTTGTACTTAAATTGCGTAAAACTTGGATGTGCGGCACCACACTGCCCCCAAGTGGCCAAAACGCACAGGAACAGTCAGTATTTGTGCTTACCATTTTTTCAGTTGCTATTATTTTAGTTTATTCTATTTTTATTTCACTTGGTTATTGTTTTATTTTGTATATTTATGTTATATTTAAAGTTGATATTTCAAGGATTCAAAGGCGTTCTTTTCTCAAAATTCAAGGATGCAAACATCCAAAGATTGGATGATTAACACACATTTCCACAGTAAGTCCCAAGACTTGTGAAAATAACACAAGATAAAAATATATAAAAGAAAAGCCGTTGTAAACAAGTAAGAATGGTTTTATTATTGACACAAATCTATACAATAACCTTGTATACTTCATGAAATTTGTTGATAATGTCATACTATGGACTTGTCATTCAAAGCAGAGAATCTTAATAGTGAAAGTTTGTGTGTAAGTGACACCCATTGAAAAGGAATTGGGGGAGGTGTAATGTGATGCATTATATATCTTTTTAAATAATCGTCAGATTAATTGGTTATCTGTATTTTTTTTCCGGCCTCAAAAAATGCATATCGGCCGGGCCCTAATAAATTTGGATGCTGAGTGAATACTGACCTCCTTGTGGTGACCCTTTTGCTTAATAGGATGCCCTGCAGCAGCGGCTGTCCGTGCAGGAGGACGTCGTACTGCAGCTAAAGCAGGAGCTACTGAGGAGCAACATGACCAAAGATCAGCTTGAAGGGGAAAATGTAAGACCAATGATGAATTTTCGAATGACTTGACCCGGTGGACCCATAACGGCAGTCTGAAGATGATATTCTGTGTCACGTATTTTGCAGACGGTGCTCAAAGACAAGCTGAGCGAACGCAACAAATTGCTTGGCGAATATGAGGTCTTGTGTCCTAACATTGACGCTCATAATGCAACCTCAAGGTGTGTTTTGCATATGCATGTCTTTTCCTTTTTTTTTGTTTTGTTGCCATAGCAGCAACTCGGGAGGAAGGACAGGTTGCTGCAGCAGCAAAAGCACGACGAGGCTCAGCACAAAGCACATGACGTTAGCCACAATCGGGTAATGGATTAAAACAACAACAACATGATCTATTTACAATAAATACTCTGCTATTGATTTATGATATTTGGAACCACATTGTACTATTGTAGTATTATTGTCTTCCTTATGATAGTCATTCAGGAGTGAAGCTGGTTACAGCAGCTCTCCTCCAGCATTCCAGCACAGCGCACCCGTAAGTACACATGCGCTTTTCCTATACATTCCCAGCATGTTGCCAGAAACTGCTGAGTCATCATTCAATATCACAGGGTGAGGAGTTGCAGCTGGTAAGAGAGGCCCTGCGTAGTTTACGAGACAACTTTTCCGGCCACGACCCCCAGCATCACACCTTGGACACCCTGGAGCAGGGCGTGTCAAGCCTCATGGACCGCCTGCACTCAGACGCCCAGCGTCGGCAGAACAGAGGGGTAGGCAAAAACACTGTAAAGTGCCTTTGGTGTACTCATCAAGAATTACTTAGTCATCATGAAAATGTTGCAGGGTAATGAGACCAAACCAAACATTTGCACATAAGCTGTTCATACAAGGAAAATAAGTCTACCCTGTCACCCTTTAAGAATTACTCAATAAACTATTTTTTTTTTAATCTCTTCCATGGCAGCTGAAACAGTGGGTAATTGAAGAATGAATACACTTATTTTGTCATTTTCTTCATATTATGGTAGTAGTATGTCCACTCTGTCGTAGTGAAATGTTAAGTTGTCATAAAAACCTTTCAGATATTCTAAATATGTAAACCCTTAAAATCAGCTTTTCTAACCGAATCTCATTGCTAGGTAAAGGTCCATCATGTGTTCAGCCAACATGAACCAAATATCCACTCTGTCATTTTCCACCCTGTCAGCAAGCTCACAAATTTTGTTGTTCGCATGTGGATTGTCTGCTTGCAGATAATTTATAGCAAAAAATAAAGGGAATGTTTTTCTACCAGCAGCATCTACGGTATTTAATACAATGAACATAAAGTTCAATCGAATTATTTTTCTTGCTAAATGGGGAAGTCTTGAATGAACTCAGGACAAGAATGACAGGAGCATTTCCCGTGAATTAACGGAATTGTCTTCCAGGAAGAATTTAAATCGCCCGGCCGCAGAGCCAACTCTTCAGACCGGGATTCATGGCCACCGAGTTCAAGTGAGGCACACTAAAATTTGTCATCATTTTTTTCTGTTTGATCATTTCTGCTGTGTCGGACGTTAATGGCTTAAAAGCCTTTTTTGTTGTTGTATGCTTTTTGTTGTTTCATTTACAGAAATGGCACACTCTCACAGCAGCCCGGGTTTGGATGCTGCCGTGTCCACTAAAGTGCTTTACTTCACCGATCGCTCCCTCACCCCCTTTCTCATCAATATACCCAAAAGGTGGGGAGGGGGAAATAAGAAAAAAAAAACAATATATATATATATATATATATATATATATATATATATATATATATATATATATATATATATATATATATATATATATATATATATATATATATATATATATATATATATATATATATATATATATATATTGAATGAATTCTAGTCAGCTAGTGTTTGACGGTGTGTCCTCACAGGCTGGGCGAGGTGACGCTGCGAGACTTCAAGGCCGCCGTGGACCGGCAAGGCAGCTTCAGATATCACTTCAAAGCGCTCGATCCGGAATTTGGCACCGTGAAAGAAGAGGTAGGAGGGAAACTAAACCGCCGGAAATAAAACAAGGAAGTAATAGAGCAATGTGCTAATAATAGCGTTTCATGGTTCATCCGAGTTGAAGTCTTTGGTTTCTTTAATTACACAGTTCATCCCAGTGCTTCTCCTTTTCCACATCTTTTTATGCTGCAATTTCATGTCACACCATAGTGACAATGTGTTTTGTTTTCCACTGATCATCCTTGAGATGTTTTTAATCTTAACTCATTGACTGCCAGACGTTTTCAGAAAAGGGATGCCGTGGGTGCCAGCCGATTTAAGCATTTTGACTGATCTTTCAAGGTCCACAGAAAATTATGTATTTGGACTATGGAAACACACAAACTACCAAATGAAAGATTGGACTCTCATCTTTCATCAGAAAAAAAAGTTTGTTTCTACCTTATTCCGTTTTTGAGTAATCAACAATAGAAAATGGTTAGTTTCACCTCTGTTTTGAAACAAACGTCTTTTAACGTCTTTGGCACTCCTCCATAGGATTTTACTAAACGTTATTTAACGTTTTTGGCAGTCAAAGAGTTAACTGGACCTCCAATGCAAATACCTGTGTAAGTGTATATAGCTATAGGTCCCATAGCTGATTGTACATGACAGATCACAAACCAAGCATGAAGTCAAAAGAATTGACTGGAAACCTTGGAGACACAGATCTGGGAAACGGTACGGAATTTTGAGGGAAAAAAAATGAATTCATGGTAATCCACCAATTTCTTTTGCAGGTATTCCAGGATGGCGCAGTGGTGCCTGGCTGGGAAGGGAAGATTGTAGCGTGGGTGGAGGAAGACCATGGGGAGAGGAGGTAGACGCCCAAAAAAAAAAAAAAAAAAATCAGTTTATGTTCACTGGAGCAGAACTTGACTGAAAACTCTCGGGACCAATGGACTGGAATAAAGTGTGGAAATGTTTCATGTCAAGGAATGCTCGCTGGACACTGTTTACACCTCATAAACATGGACAAGAAATCAATTAATTTGATAGTAATGGTCCATAATAAATAGAATTACAATAACTGTAGTATTGATAGAAGACGGATGGATGTTCACTGCCATTTTCCACAAGTTCCAGATTGCCAAATAGTGGATGTTTGCCACTCTTCACTTTCCAACAGTGTTTTAATAAACATTAATTATCGCATGGATCATTTTGCTGTCAATTATTCCGGAGATGGACGGTAATGGCGGGGCCCGGTAGCAACAGCTCTGAGCCATTACACCTACGCTCCATTAACAAACAAAGCCCGCTAATTGCTTAATAGAGAGGCATGTTTGCGGCAGTCACTCAGCCCAAAAAACGGCAAAATAACAATTAAGGTTGTGGAAACCTGTCAGTCCCTTTTAATATTTACTCCCCCCCTTTCTTAGTATTGGATTTTATTTACAGGATTCTATTATAGCCCAGAGGAGGAATACTGGGAATATATTTTGTGTGTGTAGAACAGATTAGATATTTTGGGAACACTTACAAAATGTGTTTTTAACCATACTTCCAGAATGTTTTCAGGTGTCTTTGACATGGCGGATGCTAAACTACATGTTCGTTCATTCTGACAAAATATGGGCGTTGTGTGTAAAAGTAGTATGGGGCAAAATGAAATTTGAAGGAATTGAATTGCAAGGGTTAGTGGAAAAGGCAAACACTCAAATTACTATATGACCGAAAAAAACCCGTCTTTAATATTATGGTTTACGCCAAGACTCATAAAAAACAAGATCCTTTTTTTTTTGTCTTGCAGCAGTTTTATTACTTTGCATGCGACTCCAATCTCTGCCCTTTCTGAAGTTTACAAGCAAGATGAATAAAAAAAAGGGGGGGAAAAAGCACTCAGGTTTTAACATTATGAGTTACAGAAGCTAAAATACAACATGAACAACAGAAAGGGCATGATTCCGCATATAGAAAAGAAATGTGGCTCTCCAATAGTTTTGGGTCCTACAACTGCATAAAAGCCATATTTATTTATTTATTTATTATTTAATTCACCCAGAGCACATGGCAATTGGATGTACTGTATCTAGACATGTAACAATGCCTTTCAAACTTGGGACTGCACACCCAAAAAACACTAGTGCACAGCTTTGAGTCATATTGGTGAGTCTGGTTAGCCAATCAGCTTCCCCATCTGTTTGTGCCCATTTCTGCACATCAACAACAAATACTCGCCTCACGCCACTGCGTTGTCAACTTCATCTTTAACCAAGCAATCAAGGGTGTGCCGCTTCTAAGAAGCTAACACCGTTAGCTTAAGCTAACATGTGCCTCGACCCAACTGTAATAATTTTCTGTCCGAGAAGTTACCTTTTTCAGTGTTTCACTTTGGCTTTCCAGTTCGGGGATGTCACAAAATATCCGCGGTTACCGTAAGCCTTCGACTCCGCTTGTTAAAGATGGCAACGGCGCTGTTTTCATTTACAGCTTTTGGGAAGTCCAGAAGCAAGTAGTAGATGTCTTCCACCTCTAACAAGACGTCATCCTGCGCAGAAAAACAACATTTGAATGATATCGTTCACAAGCAGTCCCTGCTGGATGAGTAATCAGGCCTAACCTTGGACATCTTGAGCTGCCACTCCGACATGGAGCTAATCTTGGGCAGCTCCACGGTCAGCTCCAGCTTGGAAGGAAATCCCTCGGCGTGGGCCTTCACCTCAAGTCGATACTCGGGCTTCTCGGGCCGCTCGAACGTGGTGGAGGAGATTACCTCGATCAAGCCCTTCTTGCGAACGGCGGGCCGACAGACGATATCAGCCGACGGCCCCGTGTCGTCTTTGGCCAGCCGCAGAGAGTTGATCTGCTGCAGGAGGGAGTCCGGGCTCTGACTGGCTGTAAATAAGAGTGTCCTGATTGCTATCGATGACGGTGGGAAGTGAAAGATGAGCTCGGACACCAAAAAGGCCTGCAGCGGCTTGTCAGGATGCTGACTTATTACCGTACCTGCATCTGACTGACTGCCTGCGGTCAGCCGCTGCTGCTGGAAGCCGAGGCGGCGGCGCAAATCCTCCGGGGCGTTTTTGGGGCAAAAGCTAACAATATTATACTGGTGAGATAACTTGAGCACGTGCTGCTGCTGGGCGAAGCTCAGAGCCAACATGTAGACTTGGTCCATCCCGGCCTGGTCTTTCTTACAACCCTGCAGCACTTCGGGGTTAAACGCTATGTCCAGCACGGTGTAAGCACCTGGAAAATCATACACATGCGGATGTGGATGTTGCATCACCTATACTTACATACTTATACACAATACACAAACAATCAAAATGACACCTGAAGAATTCAAAATAATCAAGTAAATGGACAATAACCGTAAACTAATGCCTAACTAATTATAGCCATAATTTTAAGGCTGTGTGTATGCAAAGTAATCTCTTCTTCACAGTTTTGTTTTTAGAGCTCTGACCTTCATCTGTATGTGCTTCCAGGCTTCCAGCATACACAGGTAATGGCTTGCTGGGATCCTGGGATGCGGGTATACGCAGCCAGCTGCATATGTTAATGTACAGCGAACCTCCATCGGGTTCCTGGTGGAGGCACAGAGAGAGACCATTTTGAACTGTAAAGAAAACTAAATACAAACTGAAGGAACATGGCACAATTTAAAGTGACCAGCCCTTATTATTAGAACTTGCTTTTATTATAAACAGGAGGCTGAATATTTGGCGATCATCCATAGAATACATTTATATTTTCCATTGTATCACGTGGGAACATTGGACATCTATCTACCTGAGCAGCTACTTAATTTTGCTATATGTGAGCACAGCCATCCATTTTCTTTAACATGTGTCCTCTTAAGGGACAATCTCCCCCTTGCTTGCACAAGTGTTCTCCAGGTAGGATGGATGGATCACTTTAGTGCTGTTTGAATGTGCAATGAGCATAGTCTCCAGAGGTTGGCAGTCTCTCACCAACGGACTCCTGTTTTGAGTGACAAAACTTTAAAAAAACAAAAAAAAAAAACAATCACATCTCAACTGTTTTCTGAAGCTGAGCTGTGATTGGTTGTTACCTTAGCAACTGTGATGTCATTTTCAGTCGACGGCAAGTGGAAAAATGGCCGCCTGCTGCGATAGATAAAAATGGGTGGATTTTGCTGCTTTAGTCATATTTCACACAAGTAATATTAATCAGAATGCCCTGTTTGGATTAGCGCAGGCACATATAACATATTATTGTAACGAAAATGTTGGGAGGAAACTATGAGCCCTCAAGGTCTCAGATTATTTTTCTTGAGAGGCGTACTATCTCTCTTGGAAGCAATTTACCTCCCGTAACATCTTGTTTTCGACCGACACGACTACACACATTCAAATTATGGTATTAGCGAAGAAGGCTAAAATCGTTATTTGAGCCAGTGACCTACCTGACATGAAAAGTGTTTCTTCTAGTGTTGCCATTGTAAAAACGTTGGCGGGCGTGCGTGTGACGTCATCGTTAAACGCTTGTTGGCAATCGCGAATGAGATACACCTGCGCCGTCAGCGCGGGTCAAAACTTACCAACATCTCAGTGCGTATACACGAGTCGAGCTGAGGTGGAGCGTTGTACTCCATGCCAGATTTCATCTGTTTCTCCACGAAGCTCCGGTAACCTTCGGGGTCGTTCTGGCAAAGGTCGTCCAACATGGACCACAGCTGGTTGACCTGTTGGAAAACATCTCCAGGGCCGCCGCCGGACGACATTTATAACCCAAACGCCAGTGATACTTGTTCGAAAGGTACGTTTCCCAGTAGAAATTATAAACACTATTCCCTCATAAATTACGCCAATTGTCTATTATCACACACTTTTTTTTTTTTTAAACAGCAGCAATCGCTGTAAAGCCACGTACGTTAACAGCGAGCGTCAGGTCCTTAAGTGTGAAGCTAATGCTAACTCTCCCGTTAGCAAAACAAAAGTAATTTAAATTGGCATGCAAAAAACAAACAGTCCCCGTTTGCTAATTCACACCAATACAGGCCTAAGAACCCTTGTTATAATTAAAAATAACACCAACTAACCCCATTTACGAGTTTGTGTCCTAACTAGTGGAAGCATTACATGCGGAGTCCGGCTGTGTTGTCGGTTGTTATGGAAACTAGCCAAGTTGAAAGCGTTACAAAGGTGACACCACTGGCCTAGAAAGGAGCTGCAGCTCAATAATCTCCACCTGACACAATAGGGTAGCATAAGACATCATTTATATTTGGTACAAAAAAAAACACAACAGTACATCTGATAGTGAAGTGGTAGGCCAAATGTAGGTACACTTTTTTTTTTTTTTGTGACCGTATTTTTTTTTTTTAACAGTTAGCATGAAGCATGACAGGTAATTTGAGTCGAGGACAAAAAACAACAGTAGTGAACATGTAGGAATGAAAATAAAGAGTGGGTCCAGAGGAGGTCCGGAAGGGAACGTGGAGAAGAGATCAGAAAGAAAGTTTTAAGGACAAAGGAAAGAAAGCAGAGAAGTATATTGCCAGAGAAAGAAGAAAGCAAAAATAAAAGCTTTAAGGGAGAAAAGGGAAAGATGACAGGAATAAAAGCTGTCAATGTGTTGATCAAAAATGTATCCCTATTTTTGGCCCACCCTGTACATATGTGATTGTATCTTTACATTCAAATAGCAATATTTATATTTATAGTTCAAATGTCCACTGTTATTGCTGGTGCTCTTGTATCATGGTCCCTCCTCAGTAAATCTGTAAAGACATGGAAATGTAATCAGTATACTCCCCCCCCCCCCCCGTCTTTTTTTGTTGTGTTTGTTGAAGCTTGCACATAAGGTGTGAACTCTTGTTTTCTAATTAACATTTGTATTGACAAACATGGCCTTAAAATAAAATATTGGAGCTTATGCATAAAATATTGATTTCCTACCGTTCTAATTTTATTTTATTTTTTTACCCACTTCACTTCCACTTCAAAATGAGTGTTGTTCACTGTTATTGGCTGCCATCAGTCTGCTATTTTGTCGGGAAGGAAAACTTTAGAAAACATTTTCCCTCATGCTGAAAGTATTTAAATTTATTAAATCGATTAATGCAAACCATAAACTACATCCTTTTCTATAATGTAATGTAAACTCTCATGTGATTGTGAATGAATGGGTTTACCTCCATCGTCTCATAGATCCACCCGAGGAATTTGGCCACCTTGGTGTAGACTCCGGGGTGGTTGGGCTCGGCGCAGCCGTTCCCCCAGCTGACGACCCCCATCAGCCTCCACACGTTGTCATCCTGGCATACTAGAGGCCCACCACTATCCCCCTGCGAGAGACACGGTGTTGAACACAAATGTCATCCATGACCAATGAGCGTCTGATCCCGTCATGGAAACATCAAAACAAGGTACAGTCGGAACCGTGCACCTGCCCCGACCTGACACGCGTCCACTTTTCCCTCGGTGTATCCGGCACACAGCATTCGCGCTGTGATTTCTCCGTTGTACATGCAGGAGCTGTTGCACTTGTTAGTGCCTATGATAGGGACGGGGGCCTCTTTCAGGGTGTCAGACGAATGAACTGAGAGAGAGACACCACAGCTGCTCTGTATGCACTCCCGCCTGGAGCAGATGTTTGTGTTTAGAGTGGCGCCTTACCGCCATCAGGTTGTGTGTATCCCCAGCCAGAGATCCAGCACTGCGTACCTCCCGGTGGGTCGTATTGGTACTGAGGCAGACAAACTGGGCGAACTGTATCTAGTTTTAGAGTGGGGAAAGGAGAGTGAGGAAAAAATGTAGCTTTATACCCCATGTTTTGCATTATTTTCATTTGCTTATTATGCGAGTTTTTCCCTCTCCGATCTGTACAGAAAACCGAAAGCAACCTGATGCTGGCTGGCGCTGTTGCTAAACATAAATCAACGGTCATGTGACTGAATTAGCCAGTATTAGGTACAATGTGCGAGTTAAAAACGTGTTATATTGTATAAAAAGCTCTGTACACAATTTAAGGGGAAGTCAACCCCAATTTTTTTTTTTTTTACAATATGTTGCATGCAGTCCCACTGGTCTAAATATAGTATTCTGGTTTCAATTAATTAATTAATATTACATTTGTGGAATAAGAGTTGTGAAGCAAAATCCAGCCGTTTTTATCCAGCTCAAGGGCGGCCATTTTGCCACTTGCTGTCGACCGAAGATGACATCAATGTTGCTCAGGTCTCGGGTAACAACCAATCACAGCTCAGCTACAGAAAACAGGTGAGCTGTGATTGGTCGTTGCCTGAGCTCACCTGTTTTTTGTAGCTGAGCTGTGATTGCTTGTTACCTGAGACCTGAGCAACATTGACGTCATCTTCAGTCGACAGCAAGTGGCAAAATGGCCGCCCCCTGAGATGGATTAAAAAAAAAAACGGCTACATTTTGTTTCATAACTCTTATTCCACAAATGTAATATTAATCACTCATTTCGGTGTCCTTTTTACATTATGTACTGCTTTTTGTGTGACTGGCGTCTGGACTTCTAAAAGGGAAAAATAAAGCTATTAGTAGTTTTATTACTCAAACAATAAAAAATGATAAATATTTGTTTTAACTGTCTGTGCCTCTTGCTGCTTCCTTAATTGCCCAGCGGGGATAAATAAAGTTTTCTGAATCAGAATTAGTTTACCGGTAAGCTTTAAAGAAGACGTATTGTGTAAAATAGATTTTTTTTTTTTAATGGCTTGTGCAGTGCAATAGAGTATATGAATAGTTGGGACTCTGAAGTGCCCATATCAAGTAAATCTTTAGTTGTTTGCTTATTTCTGGAAATATGATATGGGTAGGTTGTGTCCAGAAGGGCATCCGACATTAAAACTGTGCAAACAAATCATGCGAGTGAGCTGTTTTGCGATTCTGCTCCATTGTTATGTAGCACTATCATGCAGAAATGCGGCTGCTCAAATACAAGCCACAAGTTAAGCAGAGCTGCATGGAGCAGTTTTAACTCACTCCCAGCAATTTTCACTGAAGCAACCCCCTTCGCTCCCGGCTGTTTTACTGGATTTTGACTGATTTTGCAAGGTCCACAGAATATTGTGTTCTATTGCTATAAAACATGGAACCTACCAAAAGAAAGATTAGTCTCTTCTTTCATCAGGAAAAAAGTATATTTGTATCTGTTTCTGTTTTGCAGCAATTAGCATTAGAATATAGCTAAGTTTCATCATTATTCACAAACCTGTTGAAAACACTGGCAAAAAGAGCTTGTTGCAACATGGCTGTATCAAAGCCTTCTGTATGCTCTAACATTAAAAAACACACACAAAAACGTATGTTTTTGTGAGTGAAGGACAAAGTATTCAAAAACATATTTATAAGTTTTTGGGTTTGAATGAGTTAAGTGGGAGGAAAAAAAAAAAAAGTCTTAATTATTTGCAAAAATGCTGGTTTCCAGCTAGACCTGAAAAATTGAGCGGCGTCCGCAGTTTCATCAGGGCGATGTCGCTGTCATGGCTCACGTGGTTGTAGTCCTTGTTGTAGACTATCTTCTCCACGGCGTGCCCCGTGCGCTCCGCCATTTTCGACAAGCTGCGTGTCACCACGCCTGTGTAGACCGCCCAGCTGGACACCTGCGGCAGCCTGTAGCTGACATTTTGAAGACACAAAAGAAGAGGCAAAGCATGAAAGGGAGAGCTGTGGCCCGGCCGTTGTACAGCAGTTGTAACCTCTGAACTTTCCTTGCTGCAAAGGTCAGCTCGCTCTTACTTGTGAACACAGTGAGCAGCTGTGACGATCCATTGGTTGGTGATGATGGAGCCTCCGCAGGTGTGGCGGTTGCTGTAGTAGAGGCTGACCTGCCAGGGCCACCTTCCCAGCGTGGCCTCCACTCCCCCGATAATTCTGGGCAGCTTGGCTCGCGTGCCACACTCTTGGAAGAAATGAAACGCAAAGCAATTGTCCGAACATGTCCGACATGAAGCTGATTTTCCATAGTGCGATGGCCTCACCAAAACATTGCAAGGCGATAACCTTCTCAGTAATGCAGCTCCGCCTAAATGAAACCGGTAATGTTTGAAATAACCAACCACAATATGGGCTAAAATGTCCGCTGACGATTACCTGAACTGCCACATATTTTCCAAAGTTCCCCGTTGTTCTGAGGTAATCTGTAGGAAGCCCTCCGTGTAATTGGGCCCGATATCAGTCAGATTCACGCCTTTGTGCTTGCTCAGTCTGTAATTACAATATTTTATGTAAATATGTGTGAGTCAGATTCTCCAAATGTTCTGGCTGTGCTTCTCGGGTTAATGGAAGACGAAATTGTCAGAAAAAAACGGATAGTTGGTGGATGATTCAGACTTAGAAGCAAGTATGGAATTCAGCTCACATAGAATTGAGTGGGCCTCTTAAGTTGTACAATACTTTAGACTTTTAATTTCAGACCGCCTTTGCCTTTAAAAGAAATCAGACGTGTGAGACAACATGAATCATCTCTCCGCTTTGCTTAAGTTTAAAGGGGAACTTGACTCATTGAGCCATTTGCTGCAGTAAAAAGTTAATATTTTGTCCAGAATGAATTTGATAACTTCATTATTTTTCAACAATTCATGTACAATTAATACCTTTTAAAAATTAATGTTTCCACTTGCTGTCGACTGAATATGACATCACCTGTGCTGAGGAAGTAAGTAATGACCAATCATGGCTCAGTTTGCTAACTAAACCCATAAAGCAGGTGAGCCATGATTGGTTGTAACTTGTTAGCTACTTCCTCAACACAGGTGATGCAAGTGGAAACATTAAAAGGTATGTTTTTAAAGGTATTACGAAACATTTAAATTTAGTCTTGACAAAATATTAACTTTTTACTGCTGAAAATGGCTCAGTGAGTCAAGTATCCATTTAAAACTTGTATGGCAGTTAGTTACTTGTTTAACATTTTCAGTTTGACCCTTACACAGATTATTTCTATTCCCCAGGGCTGGGTATTGATTCTAATTTCCTCAATCGATTCAATTCACAAGATTTAGTTTATTAATGAAAGTAACACGTGTTATAATCACAAACATTGACATCAGCAGTGATGAGATGAAAATATTTTCATAATCAAATTCAATAATTGTAAATATAAATTACAACGATTCTGAATTGTCTTAAAATGCAATTTGAGGTCTTTAATGAATGTAAAAAAAATACTTTTAAATTTATGTGAACAGTACATTTTAAGAAAACAGTAAGATACAAAAAAATTGGCCTTTTAAAATTCTATTTTCTTAAGAATTTATGGGAAAAATATATATAAAAGAATTGATTCATGGTTTTATGAAATGATATTGGGCTTGAAAAGGAAAATCGGTTCCATATCAATTATTATTATTATTTTTTTTAAACCCAGCCCTACTATTATTCCCAGTGCACCTATGAGGAGGGGGGTTGAAATTGGAGGTTTATCAGTGTTCCGTAAGGGAATGTGTCTCACCTCAGAGGTTCCATGGCAGTACAATAAATACTTTCAGGATTTGTGGATGCATTTGCAGTGAAACTCAGTGCTGCTAGGAAATTGCCTACTCCAAATGCGATATACTGTAGTGCCTAATCTTTTTGTATGACCTTTCTACTCAATCAATTGAATTGTTGAGATCGTAATCAAGTCTTCAGGCATTTTCAGGTTTGTACGGTAAATTAATGAGTCTGTGCACGACTGAGCTGTCTGCAGCCAAACGAACCTCAGATAACCCAGCTGCCTGCAGACCAGCGTTCCCAGTGACGAGTTCCATCGCTCATAGCACACCGGCAGCCAGGTGGGCAGCTTTCCCAGCTGGATCTCCAGCAGAGAGTTCTCTGGACTGATCCTGTAAAACACTGAACCTAATTGATTGAAAATCCCTGCAGAAGCAGGCTCAGGCCAGCATTTAGTTAA
This sequence comes from Vanacampus margaritifer, assembly GCF_051991255.1. Classification (NCBI taxonomy): domain Eukaryota; kingdom Metazoa; phylum Chordata; class Actinopteri; order Syngnathiformes; family Syngnathidae; genus Vanacampus; species Vanacampus margaritifer. Next base: position 24,815,913 of record NC_135436.1, on the reverse strand, counting down.
CCGTCCGCCACTGAGAACTGATTGGGGGACAGGGGGGGGAGGGGAAAAAAGTGTCTATGCTAATGTAGTCAAATAAGCAAGTATTTTCATGCCAGTCAATGGGCAAATCTCGAGAGTAAAAAGAAAGAAATCAGCTTTTGAATGGTAATTTTCTGCTCAAATTCACTTCAGAGCTGAACTGTGCCCTCCACTACGACGAATAACAATAAGCAACTTCACTATCTCTTTCTTCCTCCATTAAGAGTGGAGTAGAATCTTGCCTCAATTAGCAGCGGAAAAAAAGGGAATTGCCACAGACCTTTCCTGGGGTCGGCGATGGAAATGTCCTCTGTCACATTGCAGAAAGACGTCTCCTTTGTGTCCCCCAATCCCACAGCACTGTGAGAGGACGACGGCCTCAGGAGAAACTTGACTGAGTAGTAAAACATGATGTCGTTAATTAACAAGACTGTCAGCCTAAAGAGCCATCGTTGCGTTTTAGTCTATGAAACTCTCCCTACAAAAGAGCACTCGTTCCACATGCAAGGTTTTAGTTGCTAAAATGATCATAGAGCAGGGACGGTAACTGGTGCGGCCCACAGCCACACGGAGTAAAAACTAAAACAAAAAAATCGAAATCAAATTAAAAATGTTTTCTCCACTACATTGCACCCCCCCCCCCCCCCAAAATACGTATATATACTATACAGATAATACAGAATTTTTCTTTTAATATTTTTCTTTTTTTTCTTCCCTTTTTTGAATGGATACCAAAAACCCATTGGGTGTTCATCAGCATTTTTTCGGTAGCCCCTCCCCCCACCTGCAAATGGGTTTCAGTGCGCGTCAATTATACACAGATTTCCGCTGTTCATAGGCTGGCCTAGTTCTCCTGTATAGTTTTTAAGTTAATATCACCATTGACCACTAGATGGCAGACTTGGCACTAGGCCTTATCCTACCCTGTACTACATTGTGAGTAGACCGAATATTTTTGGGGGAGAATTTGGAAAGACATATTTAGTAATACAATTACTAACACTTTGTCAAAAAAAATAACCACTCTTATTATTATACTGTATTGCAATCAATAATCAAGCCGAATACAGACTTAGTTATGTCGATGATTTTAAGACTCTTTTTGTATCATATACTCATGTGGGCTGCACTGGGATGAGCTAAATCGAGATATACATTACATAACGTGGTGCTTATTTATCATACACACAATGCTCACCTAGGAACCAGACACCGACAGCCAATCCTCCCAAGAGTCCAAGTGCACACACGGCTGCCAGCAGCCTCACCAGCCTGTGAGCTACAGCGACAAATTGGTCCATTTTGGCTGCCTTCGATATGCATGCCATTGCTCACTAGGCACAAATTACAAGCACTCGCTCCGCTTTCATGCCATCACCAGCTGGCATTTCATAAACTTTTGTGCTGCTTCACTCTTGGAAATGCAGAGTTCCCCTACGTCACATTACAAGCAATTTAGAAATATTAAATAAAATAAATACATAACCTAAAAAGTAATGACGCAGTGTAAGTTTTTACATTTTGCTGCTATTTGTGAGCACGTTTTTGTTGAGCTAAACGCTTGCGCAGTCTAATGAGCTCCAATTAAAGCTGTATGCACTTTTATGTGAAAATAGCGCTCAATTTTGATGGACAAAAAAAGCTATATAACTGTGAGTGTCCAGTTAAAGCAAAGACAAGTTTGGTTTGTGCTGTCACCATTGAATATTTTTAGAATCAATAAATCTTATTGATTATTCAATTGATTAATCGACTAATCGCATTATTTTTAATTTTGCATTAAAAAGTGTATTACAAAATCATTTTCCCCCTGATTACTGTTTATTAACCAGTGATTGGTATTTATTTTGTATTTTGTATTCATATAGTGACTAAAAAAAAAAAAAAAAAGGTGGGTGGGGGTGATGTACTATGTTACCGGTTTGGTCATTGTTTTCTAAAGTAAAAACATATGTTTGCAAATGTCTTATTTTCATTACACAAAGAAGACAATTAGTCTTGTTTCATGAAGGACTACAGAAATCAGTGAACAATTACTGTTGATATGCTGAAATCAAAGGTTTTGGACAATTTGGAATTAAAAAATGTCTCCAAACGACTACTCGATTATTAAAATAGTTGGCGATTAATTTGATAATCAAATACTTGTTGATTGATCGGTTAATTTCGACACCTCTAGTTTTGGTACAAGCAAAGAGTTATCTACACTGCTTGGTCAATTTATTTCCTCATTGTTTACTCAATGCAAAAGCTGAACAGCTGTTAAGAGTGTCTTTACAGTTTGAAAGTGCGGCCTAGATTAAGTTTGAGGTGTTAGATGGTGATCAGGCGTTATGACAGATGCTTACCATGCGTTGCGCTGTGAAACATTTTCATGCCGCTCCGCACTCCTTCGCTTTGTTTGACTACTGCTGCCTTCTCGACGGGAAAGGGATGAATGACGGCCACCGGGTTCTCAATGACCGATAATGCGTCTCCATCAGGACTCTATCAGAATAATATTAAGCATATTACAGGCTGCCTGTGTCTCAACCAACTATCACTGTTCCTGTTTGTAATGTCCTTTAGTAGCATTCAGGTTGTGGTGTTTTCCCTCATAGCTCAGCTTCTCTATTGTGTGCAGCTTGTTGATAGTTAATAGAAGCTATAACCACCATCATCTGCTCCTTTGTGAAAATAGTACTTAAGTTTTGCTAGCATGTTCTTGTCGCCACTGAAATAACCACGTACAGTTTAGCATTCGGGGATTACAGATACAAGTCAAACATGCGAGATGAGACGAAGCGACATTCCACGTGTATGAGCAAAAGTTCGAGCGAGTCTCTTTTCTTACCATTTTGTTTGCAAGCTCATCTGGAGATTGCGGCCGAGCTACAGAGGACTGTCAGCCGGGCGTCCGGCGCTCGACCATTTAACAGAATGCAACTGTGGATTTTCCCTTCACAAAGAGACAATGAGGTCAGCAGAGGTGCAGTGAATGAGGCTGTTGTTTGTCCAACGAAGGGGAGGGCCACAAGGCCTCTGAGACTAAAGTGAAACCTGGTCTTTGTCAGGTGCTGCACGGGTTGGGGCATCTCCAAGCCAGGTGCAAAGACGACACTAAACTACTGGGTAACGTCTTTTATGAGTATTCTCTTCTTCTGAGTATTTACTCAGAAGTTGCAATGATCTGACAGTTTGTAGGTATTGAGAAAAAGGTCGTGATTGGAGGTTGTTGAAAAGTCTCTTCCCACGTCCGCGTTAAATGGTTTGCAATCCGAAGCCACCGTCTCTCAGCACTCGCGAGCAAAATGAAGTATGCTCCCATCTGGCTGATGACAGATGAGACTTTCTCGTCGCCGGCTTTCAAAAAGCAGCAAAGCTAGGTCTGTTTCATATCAAATCTGAGTGTTTCAAAAGTGTATCGTTGAGAATAATTAGCAGATGAGATGCAGAAGACTTTGACACTTGGGAAGGACGTGTGAGATCAAAGCTTGTCTTCTGCTTTCTTGCGGTTTCATTGGAAAGAAATCAAGGAATGATTCATTTGAGGGTTATTAGTCTGTTGTGTCTGTGGTTAGCCAGGTAACAAAATATCAATGCCAGATGGAACATTCCATTGTCAGGTGGTTGGTGTGCTGTCAGTTTCGCATGGAGGAACAGAAAGAGACCATTTTTAGAGAAGAGGAATGCTCCAGGACCACAACTTTAAATCTGCCAACTCAATCGGTTGGAGTTGAGAGAGAGTCAGAAATGGGATGTAGGCTGAGAAAGCAATGCAAGCAGTTATAGTGATCAGAGTGTGCACGGTCGGTCAATGCCATCAAAAACCAAGGGGTGATTCACGGCAACATGATTCGCACAGTTTTCTCCAAAATACAGAGAAGACTGTCTGCCCCTTCAGACTGAATAAATAAGATGGTCTCACAGCAGAGGCGGCTGATAGCTTGAAGGCTCTGCCTCCCATTCTGCCTTTGAACACTCTGAGAATCTCAAGTAGGCCTGAACTCTGAGAGCGCAGTGTTCTAGTGGGCTTATAAGCACCGGTGAGTTCTTTCAGATACTACGCCACTTCAATATTTTAGAGCTTTGCTGAAGGATTTTGATTGTTCCTACATTTTACAGAGAAGGGATTTGACCCTGGCATATAAATGTTAGTGTGGTCATGTTTTCTATAAATTAACTTTACCATGACCATTTCACTCCTCATCGGCTGTTTCACAAAATATCCAAATCATTTTTGTTGACTTATGAAGAAGAGACGAAAATGTATTCACTTAATAAAAATTGGACTAAAATCTATGGACATTTTAGTTCACGAACAAAAACGAGATGAAAATTATTTGATTTTGTAAAATCTTGTCTCAGCTAATCGGTCACTGTGACACTGTCATGTGACACACAGTGACACGCCCCCTTTCAAATCTGCACTTAGTGAGCGCACATGCACCAAAACATGGGACAGACGGTGGATTAACGGAGGAAGGTTAAAAAAAAATCTAGTAAATTATAGTTATAACAAAACTTTAATCAAACGGCTATAACGTTCCAAAAATAATGTTTATCCGACCGCTAACTGATGCTGGCTAATTTACTAGCTCATAGCATGGAGTCTTAGTAGCCACTTGTTGATATATTGTAATCGTGTGTCAAGTTGTTTTTCATCAAAAAGATGACAGAAAATTTTATGTGAAATAGTTTTAGATCCAAAATGTTCAACATAATCTGCTGACAAAAAAATAATACTACAGGGGTTAAATGATCGTCCTGACTAAAGCTAGACTAAAACATTGACAGTTTTTGTTGACTGAAACTAGAGGAACAAAATTGTATTTTCTTGGATTAAAATAAAGATTAAAATGCTAGATAGGTATATAGTTGACTAAAATGGACTAAATAAAACCGGGATGAGGTTGACTAACTATGCTAAAAACTAACAAGCGGGATTGAAACTGGACTAAAACTGAGACTACATTTTTAAATGGTGGATACAATTAACGCTACTCAGCAGTGAATGCCTGTCTGTACCAGCTGGGAGAATCAAAAACAACTGACTGAATCCTTCTAATAATCTCCCCAATTTTTAAACTTTAAAGTGCCTAACTGTCTTTGGGTTTTGCAATGTTGATTGAATAATTAATACTAATGCTACCTATTCCATTCATGGTCTTTCCATCAAATTCTACCTTTAGCAAATATGTCAGAATGGCATACAAAACATTTGATCAAGTAAACATAACATTATCTGGGACACAAAATGACCAGACATTTGGCCTAGTGATCTTCCCATCACTGAATTTCGTTTCACAAGGAAATCCTTCCAATGGTGACTAGAGCAATAGCAGTCCACTTTGGGTCTCGCTGTGGGCGGAATCCAACAATCCCTCGCTCAGGTTTCTACAGAGAGCAGGCTGGCTGGCTCCCAGTTTGGAGCCACATCTATCCCTTGCTCAGACGGAAGTATTTTCCCCACTCAGCGTGCTGAGATCGGCTGCGCTCTCATCTCAAAGCATTACTGTTCGCGCCTTTTTCCATATCCGAACTTTTGAAGATCAGTCATAGTCTCTGGGTCCCCGCTCGCAAATCCCCCACGCAAGGGTCTGACACAACAGGAAATGGGAAAGCTGCTTTAAAAGCTGCTTTAAAGGCTGCTTGGATGACACATGCTTGCCTGCCGTTGTTCAAGACCACTGAGACGCTGCTGTTATTTTTCATGATGCCGGCCGTTGACCGTGTCCCCTTAGTTAAGGTCACTGTTAGAGGTTGGCCTGATGACAGGTGCATGGTTGTGGAGTTTTTTTGTTTTTCATGGTGCTATGAGGGGGATTGTGAATAAACTACCATGCTGGCGATGACGCACTATCACAAAGCTGAGATTCATCCATTTCTATCAACACTGTAAGTTTATGGATTTTTTCTCAGTTTTAATGAGCATAAGGGAGAATTAGATTGAGAGATACAGTCCTGCTCACCATTATTGGCACCCATGAAGGTAAAGTACATAATGTGGAATAGCTAGTATGGAAACACCGTACCTTTGGTTAATCACAAAAGAGAATTCCCAGTTTTAAATGGTCCGTGCCCAATTGACATGGATTAACCAATGAATGATGACTTTGATGTTTTTAAGAAGCCACCTTTTATCCCCTTTTCCTTTGTCACAATTGCGTAAACAAAGGAGGACAACAAGAGTGTGATAATTCGCAAACACAAGACCTCCAAAGGGTATAGAGCCATCTTCAATAGACTTCGGCAGCCCTGTTTCAGCAGTGCGTAATGTTATTAAGAAGTTTGACCACTTTAAGAAGTTTGACTTTGTTTTTGAGAGTAAGCCTAGTTTAAGTTATTTAAACATTTTTGTGAGCAGACATGGCTTCCCTCACTGCTTCCTGCCTTTGCGTCCATAACCCCCCCGGCACACCAAAACGGTACCCATTGTGAACAGCTAAGGTGTTAATCTACTAATTAGAAGATGTTTAAGTCGTAAATGGTCAAATAAAAAAGGCTATTGTAAAGATATTTTGGGGGGAAAAAAAGTTTCATACAGCAACTTAAATGTTGTGCTTCTTTAGACGGCAAACAAAAAAAACGGAATCAACAGCATCACACGCTGCACTCCAGTTTCAAGAGACAATTAATCAACAAGCAATTTCCCACAAATCAACAGCACTCTTTACAATAATTGGATTGTTCTGCCCAGTCTTGTCAAAACCTGAAGAAGAAGCTTAAACATCATTCGATTACTTTGGCCAGTATAGAGCATGTGATTGCAAAGGTCACACCTAATAAAACATTGAATGTCAAATATAGTTTGAGTTTCAAGTGAATTGCCCCTTCCATCAATCAGTTATTGATGAGAGTTAGTTGTTGATAGATTGTTGGAGATGGGAGGCCATTGGCGCCGTCTTTGATTATGATGTTCGGATCAATAACCACCACGTCAAAAGATGCCATAGAGGCGTGTCAATATCTATAGCCGAAGTAATACATACTTCTTTTTTTTAATTTATTTTTTTAAATCAAGAATGTGAATGTCTTGTCTTCTATTATGTGAGTGTACATTTACTGCCTTTGGTGCTAAAATTGACAGATTGTCCAAAGTGCAGCTGAGGTTCTCTGTGTAGTGTCACACTGTGCACCTGTGTGCAGATGCAGAAGAGGCAGTAAGGATGGCAACGGGGGCAGTATTGCAGTGAATCCTTTGGTTAGACTGCCACCCTGTGGTATGTTGGAGGACACTCCCTTTAGTATGAGTTGACCTTGCAGTTGCAGCTGAACTGACTGAAATAGAATGTCTTGTGTTAATTATCTTGTGGTTAACATTAGAAGCCATAAATGATTACTGTCTGGCGAGAGAACGTCTCACTGTATAGTTTTGTGAGCCCTACCTGAGTGTGGACGTTTGTATCCTGGGCATTATTACGATGACATGACAGCACAGTGGCGACAAGTCGAAGCGCGTGCGTTGCCCCCGTCACAACACAGCTAAACAATAAGCCGCTGTGTCTGTATTGAACGTGGCAGGTTGCATAAATTGCTGTCATGTATGAGTTTGTATGGGTTTAATGATGGCTGAAGCCGGCAGGCGTGGGGCTTCTCCCACACCAGATGGCGGGTATAATGTGTGTATGTGTGTGGGTGAGAGTTTTTTTTTTTTTTTTTTTTGCCCACCACGCTCGCTCTAATTAAACAGAGGAGATTACGCTAGTGCTGGCTCCCGTTCAATCTGCTCTTGCACCCGGCACATGTCCTTGGACCGGTGGCAGAGGTGAATGAAGTGGCAGAGGTGATCAACTTTCACAAACAAAGATTTTTCAACACACTCTAAAAATAGTTGGGTAAAAAAGAACCAAAATTGGATCAAGAATGGACAAAGCATTTAACCCAAAAAGTTGGGTCAAATGAATAACCCACACAACAGAAAAAAAATGTTTTTGTGTGTGTGGGTTTTTAGTTTAATTTTTAATTGGGTCAAATTAGATTAATAAACCAAAAAGCAACCCAATTTTTGGAATATTGCTTTGTGGGTTATTAATTTGACCCAACTTTTTGGGTTAATTAAAAGATCTCAATTGAATTGAATTGAGTCAAAAATGATCCAACCCAACTTTTTGAGCTATTAAACCTAAAAAGTTGGGTCAAATAAAATGAATAACCCACAAAGCAACCCATTTTTGGGGGGTTGTTTGTGGGTTAGTCATTTCACTCAACTTTTTGGGTTAATTGAATAACCAAATTGAATTGGGTCAAAAATGATACAACCAACCTTTTTAGCTATTTAACCCAAAAAGTTGGTCAATTTAAATTAATAACCCACAACAACCAAGTTTGGGGGGTTGTTTATGGGTTATATATTTATTTGACCCAAATTTTTGGGTTAATTGAATAACCCAAGAAGTTGGCCCGGCCCCTTTTTGACCCAACTGTTTTTAGAGTGCACTTTGCACTGTGGATGTCGATACTTATAAATAAACAAGGCCTATAACGTCGGCTGCTGTAGAGCAAGTATTATAAACATACGGCCTGCGAGAGACCGCTTATCAATTCTGATAATAAACAAAACCTCAGAGGAACTGTTATTTAAAAAAAATAAAAAGCCCAAAAAATAAGCTAATATTTGTAATGCAGGGTGTCCCAAAACTATACACTTGTTTCAGGCATAATGGATTGATCAAGTTACTGTAAAAAGGGTAAGAATAATGCAAAATGTGATTTCTCAACACTTGACCATTTCAAATTTTGGTCCTAATTTTATCAAGGACCATGGAAATTGACAAACATGATTTGATTTTGCGAGTCACATAAAAGGATGCGGTGGGCCGGTTCTGGCCCCCCGGGCCTTGAGTTTGACTCCTGTGCCTGCCCTATTGGATACATACCAACTGCCTCTCTTGAGGATAAAGATCTACATTTGGGACTCACAATAAGATATATTATCATCAAAGTATACTGAAAAACGCATCACAATAAGGTTGTATTAAATTATTATACAACGTTTTAGCTGTTTTTGTTCAAGTGCATGTGACCAAAGAAAACTTTGTCAGCAAATTGATCAAAGTCCTCCTTTTTTAAATTCAACAAATTTGACTGGTAATTTTCCGTTTAGTATTTTCAAATGCCATCTTTGTGTGGGGAGTCACTACCATCTAGTGGACTGAAAAGGCAAATGTTACTGATGGGTAATGATATGAACATTTTAATCCAACAGTCTTACATTTTAATTGTGTGACAAAAACACAGCTGTCATTTTACAAACTTTATTTTTAGATCCTGCTCAAAGTCTCTGCCACCGTCAAACAAAAATCTCATTTATATTACTCTAACTTTTATACAATGTTCTTGTGCAGCGTATAAAGTCTCAGTAATGGTATAAAATGTGTCTTGAAATGATCCCCCTGGGCTAAAGACACATTATAGCATTATAAAGCAGGATGGTGATTATCGGAGCAAAACTGCAAACACGGCATCCTGGGTTGGGCTGTCATTTTGTGAGAAAATTGATTTTGCTCTTGTTTCACGGCTGAACTTTATGAGAACACCGGGCGATGGAGAAGGTGACTAAAGGACATCATGGCACAGTCTTAAAAGTATTAGCAAGCACGCGGGGGGAAGTGAGTTTGAAAAAACAGTGAAATTGCTGCCAGCGCTTGTAATTAAGAGGTCTGACTGAGCTTTGCCGCTCTCACCGTGCATGCACATGGCGCTTTGAGAGTCCCGCTACACTGATTTTGAGCTCCTTCCACATCTGGATTAAGACGCAGGCCAGCTGCGGCTGCGGCACGGTGCCATCAGGGGTCAGCACAGAGCCTGGAGTGACTCCAGCTGTTTGCACGTGGCCTACATGACACAAATAAGCCACTGGGGAGGTTTGAGCCAATAAAGTGTTAAGGGGAGGGAGGATCAGCGGGATTGTCTGCCGGGATGATGGCGAAAGATGTGACAGGCCCAATGTTGGAGCTGAATTAGCACCACCGCTGCAGTGGCGGACAGCGTTTTACTCACTGTATCCACACGTTGGTTACAATCTGGAGTGCAAGTTGATCCAAACATCGGAAGTTTACGTTTTTGGAGGAGCAAATTGATGTTTTTGATGATAGATGCATGTTTATTGTTATTAGTCATTCTGACTCGGGATGTTGCATACCACTTTTTTTCAGACTGACACCAGTACGAGTACTTGAGTAGTTACTGATACAAAAAGTACTGATATGATACCATTAGCATCATTTTAAAGAAACACACATACATCCCAATATAGCAATTTTCCTTCACATGAAATTAATAGCAATTTTCTATCATCTGTTTTTCTCCATTTGTTCATCATAAAATGTACATCACTGGCGTCGGGCCAAAAGCTTGTACCTCCAAAATCGGCACTTTTTAGGAGACTTCCAAAACGGCACATTTGCTCGACCATCAACATTGTATCATCAAAGAGAGCAAGCCATTTTCAACACTTTAGAATTGGTCAACAATTCGTAAAAATGACACCCACACGTGTGGACTGACCAAAATTGTAGATTAAAAAAAGCAACAACACACACACGAAATTGACCAATTCCGACACCAGCAATATTTTGTATAGAACACACAATAAAATAATTTTTAATACATAAATAAATCATTACTAATAATCCAGTGTCTTGCCCTACCTTCACGTGCTATGGGAAAGATGGACATTACCACTCAGACACTCCTAATTACGACTGAGTTCTGTTCATGTGCTTTTGTTGTTGTAGCAACAAAATACACATGGCAGCTGATGTCGTCTTTGCTGGTAAAACCAAACAATTACGGCAAATAGTAAGTTGTAAAGGACAGAACATTGAATTGTGTATGCTACGTAATTGTGTCGATTCTAAAACAACCTGCTAGCGGACCATAACGTCCTTATAAGTGTTACTATTTTTTTGCCATTAACGAATCCTGCGACACTCTCCGCCATGATGAAACTTGAAAAGTTCTCTCAGCTCAGAAACTCGGTTATGAAGCCACCCTCAGAGCAGTCAAATATTTATCGTGTATCTCAGGTTGTAGTTGACTTTTATTTGGAAAATAACTTAATTATGACTGACATTGTAAACACAATTTAGGGCAGCATTTAATAAGCCCCTCACATGAACCAAAGGGCTGGGCATTGATTAAAATTTCCTCAATCGATTCACAAGTGTTAAGTTTGATTCAATTGTTCCTGATTCGATTCAGTTCAATCAAATATTGATTAATTATGGAACATCAATTCTTCTTAAATATCAAGGACATGATAAAAAAAAAATCCACAAACATTAAATTCCAAATTAAATTTGGCAGAGGCAGTAACTGGTTAAATTATTATTATTATTTTTTAATGAAAATAACACGTGCTCATCAGTTGTTACAGAAACATTGACATCAGTATGGATGAGATGAAAATGTTTTCACAATTCTAATTCAATAATTGTAAATATAAATTAAAAGATTTTGAATTGTCAAAGTGAATAAGTCAGGTCTTTCATATAATGTGAACAGTAAATTTCAAAAAGTAAGTTCCCCAAAAAATTAATACATCTATTGTTAATTTATCGGAAAAAGAGATATTAAAATAATCAATTCATGTTTTTATGAATCAATAGCACGCTCATAAAGAAAAATCGATTTGATTATTCTTATTTTTTTAACCGAGCCCTAATGAACCATGCCTTTGGTTTTTGTATAGCGTAAAAATCCAGACTGTTTAAATTGTTAGCATGGTTGCTTTGGTCCGCATCTTTTGTTGATAAGATGCTACTCTAAGGCATTTTGAACATATAAACGTGTACTAAAACACTGAAATAAATGTTTCAAAAGGCTGTTTTTAACAATTTTCTCTATTGTTCTTAGCATCTATTAAAGTAGGTTGCAACTTAGCGACATTCGAAAAAATTAGGTCCAGTTACAAAAACTCTACATGGTCTTTTGATGAGATTTGAAATGATTTATAATCCAACGTCATTTCACACACTTCAATAGATTTTGTGGTCAAACAGCAGACAGAAGAGACAGAATGCATAGAATCGTAAATTGTTTTAATTATTTTTTCTTTTTCTTTTTCTTTTTTTACCATGCCATCGAACACTGACGCGTACAGAGTTGTGCCTGAATCCACACTGAGAGAACACTTTCACACACGGGTGTTAAAAAGCTGCAATGAGGAGGGATTTTACTGCACACATGGCAAGAAGAACAACCCTGATTGGACACCAGCTCGAGCTTTGACCTGGCCCTGAGGTAGACAGACATCGACATATCTAAACGATGCGAATCACAGCCTTCTAGGACACACCAAATAAAAGGACATCTGCATTATCACAACATACAAAGATAAAAAAAACAAAAACAAAAAACATTTTCAAACAAAAGTGCTCTATTTCTTTTGGTCCACTGACTAAACTGGTTATAGTGCATGTTCATGTATAGAGTAGATACAGTGAATGTGTGTCATGGCATCAAGTTGCCAGGATGTGCTGTACACTGCGTTTTCACCCCACAGTTAACTTTCAGTCGAGACGGGAACGCAATTTGAGCGCTTTTTACGTCGCCCTTGCTGGCAACTTGCATCAGAGCGTCAGCGTCACAATCACAGTATGTTGCTTCCAGTTGCAATGTTCCGAGACGTGGATCTCATCTCGAATTTGGGAGCGAGAAACCAAAAACCAAAAAAAAAAACACCAACAGCACAGACCCACGTACTCAAGCATGTCAACGCTCTACTTAGAAAAAGAGGCACATGGGAGAGGGGCCTTATTTTTTTTCCTTTTTTTTTTTTTAATCGGAGACGTAGAAAACGCACACGTTAAAGATGCTTCTCAAATGATAGCAAATGTAAACAAGACAGCAAATTACTGTGATACAAAAATACAACGTTTAACTCTATAAGGGCCTGTGTTAGGCTCACACAGGGAACAACAATGCAGGACGGCCTGTACATGACACACACACTACAACTGACATTAACCGCCACATGTCTGGATTTTCTTTAAAAATAACACACACAAAAAACACTTTGCTTTTCATGTTCTATTTTTATCAGTTCTGTGATTCGTAAGACATCTAATTATAGACGGTGATTAAAAAAACAAAAAAACACACATCAAAGCCATGTTGAGGCTCTTTACATTTTTTTTTCCCGTATACACTGTTTGACCATTTAAATTGTGACGTAATTGTTAGGGAAAAAACCCACAGACGGATTAACACTGTTTGCCAACAAACAAAATGGTGACAAGTCCCGCCTGGTGGTGATAATCAGCACATATTTGGTAACAAACAACATATAAATAGCAAAAACAATTACACTGAATGAAAGCCTGCTACCTCGAAAACCAATGACGCTATCCACCATGAGACGATTAAGAGATCACTTGTTGAGCACTGTAAAAATAGTTGGGTAAAAAAAAAAAAGGTGGAGGGGGAGGGACTGAGACAAAAAGTTGTTTAATGAATCACCTGCAATATAACACAATTTTTGGGGGTTGTTTTGTTGGGTATGCAACACAATTTTTGGGGTTGTTCTAACGACCCATTTTGGGGGTGTGGGTCGTATAAAACAATCCATTATTTGGGTTGTTTTGTATGTTATTCATTTGACCCAACTTTTTGGGTTGAATGAATACTCAAAAAAATTGGGTCGGTCTATTTTTTCCCCGAGTTTGGGTTCTTTTTGACCCACTTTTTTTTTTTTTTTAACAATGAGAGGCCAAAAATCCGTAAAAAAAAAAAAAATCTACTTTTTGAGTTATTTACTTAACCCAAATAGTTGGGTTAAATGAATTACCTGCAATACCACACGATTTTTTGGGGGTAGCCAATGTACAAAACAACCCAATTTTGGGGGCTATGTACAAACAACCCAATTTTTGGGGGGTTGTTGTGTGGGTTATGCAACCCAATTTTGGGGGTTGTTCTAACAACTAATTTTTGGGGTGTGGGTTGTACAAAACAACCCAATTTTTCGGTTATTCATTTGACCCAATTTTTTATTTCAATGATAAATAACCTTAAAAGTTTAGTCGGCGTCCCCCCAAATTTGGGTTATTTTTTTTACCCAACTATTTTTTACAGTAAGAGGCCAAAAATTCGCTCAAATAAAACATGCACAGGAACTAAAAAAAAATTAATTAAAAACCAACAGCAAGTAAAAAGAAAGTCAAGGAAGAGTGGTGAAAATGGCGCATCCAACCAAGCCTTCTTGGAATTGTTTTTTTTTTTTTTTTTTTTTTCGTCTTCAAGGTTTTTAACAACACAATCAAGAGAGCCATTCAGACAGGTCAACAAGCCCAGACATGGTTACTATCAAACCAAGTGACAGTCAACAATTATTCTTTAAACCACCTTATTAAAAGTGACTTTAACAATCCAACAACCAGAGTACCTTTTTTACTACCAATATTTTGTAGTTATTTGGATGGCAAAGAAAAAGTCCACTAGACGTCAAATGTATAAATTCTCATTTAGTGTCTGTATACACTGGAGCATTTTTACTGAGAAATCGCCGGTCACAGCATTTTAGAGAGCAAAAATGACAACAAAGTGGAAGTTTTTGACCAGCAGACACATTACACTCATAACTGATAATCTCTCTCTGCGTCTTCAGACGTCTTTTGTAGCGACTGCGACTTGATATCTTGAAAAATGTCCTTGTAAAGAAACCAACTCCCATTTTTTACTCGATTGTTTTCATGTAAACGTGTCCTCAGTTGCCACTTTTGGTGTGGAATTCCGCGAGGAAATGGAATACTCTCACAAAGACTCTTTGGGTCTCAATTGAACACAGTCGGCAAGCAGGTGATGGCTGATGTCGTCCACGTTCTGCATCTTTGAACTTTTTCACAGTTTGAACATTTTTGAGCTAGTGTTTGAAAGACTGGGTGTGCTCACCAAAGGTTGTTATCATTAAATGGCACAAAAATTATCATAATTCAAATATGTTATCGTTTCAGCCTCTCCCAGAAAGACAACTCTCTATTTAGCATTTTGATATTCAACCCGGCAGTATTGACTCAGCCATGTTTTTCCACCCACTACTTTGCTTCTGCACCTCACCCGGTGCCGGGTCCAAGACCTGCTCAGACGTAACAGACGTACAGATAAGTCTTTTCTATCCTCCAGTCTGCCGGCACATCCTCCGGTTTGTGGCCTTTCATGTGTTTCTGCATGGCGGCCAGGCTGGGGCAGAAGTCCTGGCAGATGGTGCACTGGTACGGGGACGCGCCGTTGTGCGTGCGCAGGTGTTTGATCATCGCCGAGTAGTCTCTGGACCTCTGGTGACACAGCTTACACTCAAATGGCTTTTCACCTGGAATTTTTATTTTTTTTTTTACAACATAACATTAGTTGAAGGTGAGCCAAGTGGACTGCGCTATTTCCATCTAGTGTGAATGAGCATGTGTGACCCGGTAAACATGAATTGTAAAAAGTCCCATTTTGGCCCATTTTGTAGACTTCCTTCAGTCCACAGTTGCTCTATAAATACATTTGAATTCTCTTTTGTTGGTGTCCAAAAGCTTTATTTTACTTTTAGCTTTAATTGCGTATTAATAAATAAATAATGCTCGCGATAGGCTGATTTTCGTGGAAAGATTGACATGTAGATCAATGCCCATCACAAAAAAGAAAAATCACCTGCAGCTCGTACTGCGGCCAACTAGAGTGATGCATCTCCCGCCCCTTTCTTTAACACTGCACGAGCATGCTGCTTTGTGGGCCTTTGATTTGAGATTGTGCAGCTAATCTATGTGATCGTTATCAACCAATCTCACTCATGGATAATCGGTATTGGAATCGGCAGCATAAAACCCTGATCGGAATAGCCCAATTTAGGTGTTTAATTTGTTCCGTGACCAAGGTCAAAACTCACACTTGTATTTCAATTCATCTTAATGGAAATGCCATTAATCCGTTCCTGCCCGAAAATAAAAGGTTTATAAATAAGAAAATAACTCCACTGTACTGTAAAATAAAGTAACAGGTAGGGGCTGACCAACTAATCAGTCTGTTTATTTAATTGGTTGTTATTACCTTTTTTATTTAAATCCGGAAGAAAAAAAACTTTCTATTGGTTGCTGCTATATGACATCACTTCTCTGTGACACACTTTCAAACGTCCTTATTACGGTTAAGGTCGAGAAATGTGTTTAATTACCAAAGACTAAAATAAAGCACATTTTTGCTATAATTAGTTTTAGTTAGTTTTGTAAACATAAAATGTAGTTTCAGTAAAAACATTTTTTTTAAAGCATTTTCATTTTTATTTTATTTTGTTAACGAAATCTTTTTCTGAATTTAAGTTTTTCGTTTACTAAAATAACCTCACTTGATAACAATACTAGTATCTGTATTCGCTCATCCATAGAATTACTTTTAGTCCGGACATCTTCACTTATCAAGCACAAGGTGCAAGTTTGTGTTGTTTCAAATGCAGCTGAATAGACCCATGGGGCGCTAGCGCAACCGCTTCGTGGCGTGAGCGGCCATATTGGCTCTCACCTGTGTGCACGCGGTAGTGCGTCTCCAGCTGGTGTTTGAGGCTGAAGCGCTTCCCGCAGCTGTTGCATTCGTAAGGCTTCTCTCCCGTGTGGATGCGCTTGTGGCCCCTCAGGGTGCCGTCGTCTCGGAAGCAGCTCCCGCAGAACTCGCACTCGAACGGGTGATCGCCTGGAAAAACCCAAACGCCGCGCACACACACGCACAAAAACTCATGTCGTGTCAACACAACGGCCTGGGCGCCGACGCGGCACATTATCTCGTGAGGCTAGCTTTATCCTTGGCACGACACGTCGGCTTGCATATGGAGCCGTGTCCGAAGAGTCCAAATAGGCACGTGTGCCGTCGCACGTTGCTAATGTTGTGACGCGAGGACACTCCTCCCGGCGGTCGGCTAATGGCTAATAAAAGCCCCCCAGACGTGCGCTGCTCTCGCCTCTATACTGTAGTTAATCTATTTCTCTCCTCGGCTGATGCCTTGACTCATCTCCAATGACCTATGTGCCTCATTATCTCAGTGGCCACAGCAACAAGCAAGGCCCAGGATACATGGCTCTCCTCATTACGAGCCAATTCTCCCCCAATATAACCCCCGCCGACCCACCCACCGCTGACATTTACAAAATGTTACTTCCAAGCAGAATGGCATACAAACAAGCTACGCTGTCACGGCCAAAACTCCCCTCACTTCTGTCTCTTCACATCAATTATGTATTTCTCCCGTCTAGACATCAAGCCGTCCTGACAGCTGAGAGTGTTATTTAAGGTAAGAGAAGAAAGGGGGACATCTCCTCGGCAAATATCGCCGCCTTTCTCGCGGCGCTAAAACTCACCCTGGCTCCAACGCACAAGACAAGTCATTTCCATTTGCTTTTCCTTCAATATTTATTTGGGTTCCCTCTATCGCCTGGCGTGAACCACACTGGAACTGACAGCCGTGAATTTGCACAAGCCCCCGACGGCTGTCTAAGAACCCAAAAATATAAACACGATGAAATTGCCCAAAATAAGCACCGGCCATGACGGTACAGTGCTGTCACAGCAGAGGTGAGTCATCTGATGCAGAAGCGGGCCAGGAGATGATGCGTGCTAATCAATTAACGGAAGAAATTGAGTCATATACAAAGAATAAGCGCCGATGTCTGTGTCTCGGAACACACTGTTGACTGCAAAGTCTGCTTTTGCAAAAAGTCATTTTGATAGAGCTATTTAGAGTTAATGGGACTTGAATGTCAGCGATAACATTTTGAAGTTCACTTAAAATGTCTAGAAAAGTACAACAAAACTTCAAGTTCAAACCCTTGCTGGGCTTTTTGTGTTTTTTTGAGAAGCCAAGGCCAAGGGTGCCGGTGATTGCATGGAGGAAATGTTGCATGATAATCATCTTGGTCTTTTTTTTTTTTTTTGTCTTAAAGGCACAGAAAAAAAATCCATGTCATATGTAAAATATCAAAATCATTTTTTTCACAATTTTCTGCCCAATTACCGAATACGCCTGACAGTGACCTAAAAAGTCTGACCTACCAATCCCGTTTTTTGCCGATCATATTTCAAATCAATTTTAAGGGAACAACCAACTGACAAAAAAGACCAATGAGTTTCTTGTCATTTTAGAATATGAACTGCAATTTGTGTATATGTATTTGGGGTGTGCATCTCTCAAGTAAGAGATCATTTGACATGCATCTCGATACCCTGCAGATTATGATTCAAGGACGGTACATGTTAAAGTGGAACAATTCGGTTTGATTCGATACACTCGTTTTTGATCAAAAGTAAGTTTCTAATTCAAATCGGTTGAAAACACCCCTAGTTGACAACATGATTACTAGCGTGAAAATGACCCGAATGGCACAATGAGGCCAGCGTCTTAAGTGTGAGTAGCTTTACTCAATTTTAGTGTCATTATATAGTGTATTGTTGCTAAATGTTGTTTTAAACATTAGCTGTAGAGTCAGTTTTTATACACTTTACAATATTCTGCATGTTGAACGATTAATTGACAATTAATCAATTATATCAATTTGATTGGTAATTAATTATTTCTGATAATCAATTGTTTAGATTTGTTTTTTGTTTAAAATCATCCAAATGCTCGCAATTTAAGTTCCTCAACAGTTAATATTTTCCCATTTCAGTCGTCCTCCATGAAAGCCGACCAATTATCTTTGTTTGTACACGGTCGATTTGAAATGTCTTCTTTTTTTTTTTTTAAAGGGATGGAAATGTGTTGTTTTGTTTTTTGTTTTTTTACTCATTAACTCCCAGTCATTTTTCACTGAAGCAATCTCCTTCGCTCCTGACTGTTTTACTTGATTTTGACTGATTTTGCAAGACCCAGTTTGAGTCAAAACATGGAACCTACTAAATAAACGATTAGAGTCTCTTCTTTCATCAGGAAAAATCTGTTTCCATTTTGCAGCAATTAGCATTCAAATATCGTCAAGTTTCGTCATTATTCACAAACCTCTTAAAAACACTGGGGAAAAAGAGCTGGTTGCAACATGGCCCTGGTTGATCTCTTATACTCTGCTACCACCTGCTGTCCGTTTTTGTAATAACTACCATTGCTTAAGCCATTCTTTTCAGTTCAGAGGTTGCATTAAAGCCTTCTGTATGCTATAGCAAAAAAAAAAAAAAAAAAAAACATAAACGTATAAATACATCTTTGGGACCATGGCAACATTTTAAATATAACGTTTTTGGGGGGGGGAATTAGTTAAGAGTCATGGAGCAAATTGTATTGGACTCGGGTTGTCCCACCATATTATGATGGCGTACAATTCCACTGCATCTCACCGAGAGCTGTGACTAATATTTTGTTATTTAGCAACACGAGAGAGGCTTTAGACAGCCATTTCCTGCCTAGGCAGCAGTGAAGGCGCACAGGAAGGCGGCGTCTGTTCTTACCAGAGTGCGAGCGCAAGTGTCTTTTGAGGGTGGTGTGGCTTGGGAACGGGCGCTCGCAGTGGCTGCAGATGTAGCTGTGCATGCCGGCGTGGACCTCCATGTGCTGCTGCAGGCCCTTCTGGGTCTGGAAGCGCTTTGCGCACAGCAGACAGAACACCGCCATGTCAGTCCCTGGAGAAGGCACAAAAGGAGAGACGGAGGCGCGCGGTTATTTCAGTACGGCGCGCAGACACGGGGCCTTAAGTGGGGAAACTGGGTCACTTCAACTTTGTGTGAGTCCTCGGAGGGAAAAGCTTCTTTCAAAGAGCAAGTGTCTCTACCTAAACCAACTCTCCTAAAAGCCCGCGGGCGCTTTCAGCTGTGAGCCTTTTATACGTTCTATTTTCAACCATGAAAGTCATTGTTTTCCTGAAGAATTTCCCACCCAACGTAGCGCATGCCAATCACACAATCAATGGCTCCTTCCCGCTATGTTAGATGTGTAATTATTCTCTTGGTTCCCCATCAGGAGTCAGCCTCAGCCTGTGAAGTCCTCGGTGCTAAAAGAGCGGCTGATAGTGGCTCCGCCCTAAATGATGCCTACACCGTGCACCCTGTGCAGAATGTTAAGTAGTGATATCAAGCCATTAAAGGCAGGACTGCAGAAAAAAAAACACACAATCCAGTTTAATCCTGTGTGTGACCTGGCATCTCTTTGGGGCTGCTTTCCTGTTGCGCCGAGTGTGGCGAGGAATACAGATGGGCGGCCGCCGGCAGGCTCGTTTAAGTCAAAATGGCTACGAGACGTGCATCCTTTGGCTGTCATACAGCTCGCCGCTTGATCTACGGGCTGTGGACGCCGCCACTCCAGATCCACTCCAAAAAAATCATACGTGCGGTAATGCCGAGGAGCCGACTAATCTGCGGCTTTATAGACACAGAGAATGCCTCTCCAGACAGTCGGCCATTCATATGAGATTATGAGGGTCCTTATTTGTCTTGTCTGCTCAGGTTTCACATCCTCTCCCAAACCTCGCTGCGCCTATCGCTCCTGACTGAGATTCAATCAGACATCTCCAGCGGAGGATCATTAGTAAACACAGGACTGTGCCAGCACTTCATTGGAATTCAAG
Organism: Vanacampus margaritifer; assembly: GCF_051991255.1. Lineage (NCBI taxonomy): Eukaryota > Metazoa > Chordata > Actinopteri > Syngnathiformes > Syngnathidae > Vanacampus > Vanacampus margaritifer. Next base: position 24,795,394 of record NC_135436.1, on the reverse strand, counting down.
TGGGGTTGCTGTGTCACATTTAAAATGCAGTCTGATGAGGTCCACTAAATCAAATCATTTGTTACTGTTATTGAAGTGCCTTGAGGCAACTGGCAATTAAATTGGAATTAACGCAGGGGAAAGGGATGCAGGGCGCTCATACTAAAGAGGGAAGAGTGTCAGCCGACCCGCTTTTGGGTTCAATCAAGTTAACGGACGAGAGACAAAGAAACAAATCAAGCCCGCAAAAACATTCAACGGGCATTGTTGTCTTAATCTTGCGCAAACAAATACGTTTTTTTTTGGGGGGGGGGGTGTTGTGCAATCGTGAAGAAGATGGATGACTTATCATGCGTGTGTTTTTCTCGCATCCCTGTAAAAAAACACTAATAGAAGAGGCTCGTCTGTAATCATTAACAGCAAAAGGACGGGATGAAAGGCATTCCCTGGTCTTAACAATGGCGCAGGGAGGCCATCCACTGGATTGAGCTGCACCTGGTACAGGCTTCGGGGCTGCGGGACCGCACAAAGAGCACACAATGAGGTTCAGGCCCTTATTGACTGAGACCATTAGTCATAAGCTCCGATTGCCACCCCCACCCCCACCTCACCCGCTGTCTTTATGCTGGCCACTAATGACCCGAGCCCTTTCTCGCCCACGTATCACAATATTTGAGTTGAAAGACAACGGAGTAACCGCTCTCAATCCGCCGTACCATAAATCCTTCACCGTTTAACCGGATTTACGTTTTGTGCGACTCCGTTTGAGACCCATCTGCATTTGAAGACTTTTTCTTTCCTCATGTTTGCTTTATCCAGCAGGGGGCGTGCTTTCTGCTCCAATGTGTTCCAGTCTGGTCAGCCTGGACTTGTTGAATAACACATAATCCGCATATTTAAATACTTCAAAGCCACTTTAATTATCATCCGTCCACATGTTTGACTAAAAACGTTTTTTTTTGTTGTTTTTTTTGGTGCCATCTGCTCAGACGTTTTGACGTTTTTTTGTGTGGCAAAATAAAAGCCCGCCACAAGGATGTCGTTCTTGAAATCTGGTGATGGCAGTTTCCGGTTTGTTCAAAAATAACTTAACAACAAAGTCAACTTTCCCAGGCAGCTCTTGTGTATCGCGTGTTGTCTTGGTGGCGGCAGCGTTTTGCGCTCTGTTAAAGGGATACTTGACTCACTCAGCCATTTTTAGTTGTACAAAGTTCATATTATGTCCAGAATTTGATAACTTCATTACTGTTCATGTACAATTACCAGGGGTGTCATGCAATAATTTTTTTTAATCATAATTAATCGCATGACTTCAATAGTTAACTCACGATTAATCGCAAATTTTATATCTGTTCTAAATTTACAATACAAATTAACAATAAAATATTTTTTTCTAAGTTTTTATACTCTTGTTAACATAAACGTGGAAAAAATTTTAAACTAATAAAAATATGGCCATGAATTTTTTATAACGGTATTAAATGTTCATGAAAAATTACGTTATCACATTAACTATAGACAAAATATTATCTTCTTACTGTTCAAAATGGCTCAATGAGTGAAGTATCCCTTTAAATTTCCCTCCAAAAAGGATTTGAGTTTTTCCAATAGACTTAAGTGCAGAAGAGCTAGTTTCTGCTGAGAATAACTAAGCCCTTAAAGTTGGCTGTGATTGCCCCCTGCGCTCTCACCCTTAACCAGACAATAGGCTCGGGATTTGGGTTTTAAGGCACGGTATGACCCCCTGACCCATGTCCCTCAATAGGGTCAATAGCATATAAGCAGCGGTATTTCTTTAAGGCCGCAGTTGACTGACCCATTGTGTCTTGAGGAATGGCAGGAATGATTTACTCGCGCACTTTGCATTTAACCCCGTGCGAAAGACTGCACAAGTGGGTTAATAATTCAGGATAGGCCGAGGTGGGGATGCTATTTCGGCACATCCTCCGCCATGCCGACGTACGATCACGTGACTAACGTCTTGGCGCATCTGCCTCCGAGAGTGGCGAGTCAGCTCCGGCTCTCACGTTGCCCAAAAAAAGAGAGCAAAGCACGTGTCCAGGCAACCGGATAGGCTCACGCTCCGTGTTGGGGTGAAGTGTTGAAGCTAATCCCTTCATTCACAAATAAGCGCAGCCTGTTTCTTTTCACACCGCAAACAAAAGTTTTCCCACCCCGAGGATCTGCGAGTAAACCCCACTGCAAATTCAACAAGAGATTGTATTCATTGACTGCCCGGATGCCGAGTTCCGTCGTCTTTGTTTTTTTCTTTGCAGTCACGAGGTTTATTTTATTTTTTTGCGTGGCTTTACTTAATTTTTAATGAAACACAAAAGAGAAGTACAACATTTTTCATCTCTTTAGTTCAATCATTGATAATTATATTGGAACTTTTAAAGTTGAACGCTTTCCGCAGCTCGATGTGCATCAAAAGGATTAATTCCCAAAGTGTCTTTTACTCTTTTTCTTTGGCTTTTTATGCCCCCACATCAGGCTAAGCAGTGATTCCAAAGAGGAAAACAATGATAATCATAGAACAGCAAATTTTATTATTATTTAATTTTACCTAACAGATGCTAATAACAAATAATTGAAAGTAAAGGATGTACTTTTACTTTATTTCACTTATTTTATGTAGCCACTGTGGACGAGTGGTTAGTATGTCTGCCCCACAGTTTTAAGGTGCTGGGTTCAAATCTCAGCTTTACTTGTTCTTCGCCGACGAATTCCGATGACTGATTAATTGGCCAATTAATTTAAAAAATACATAATGAATAAGCTTTTTTGGGGGGGGGGTTGCCTAAATGCTCACGTTATATCTATGAAGGACTCTAAATTGCCTGTAGCCTAGGTGTTAATGTGAGTTTGAATAAAGTAGTCAAGTCAAAACTTTTCTTGACAATGTTTTATAAGTCGGTATTTGGATTAATGTTATTTGTGGAATGTGAATTAAACAACAAAATCCACCCATTTTTATCCATCTCTGGGGCGGCCATTTTGCCACTCGCCGTCGACTGAAAATGACATCATGTTTCCGAAGGGCTCAGCTTGTGAATGTCACATGATCAAACCCAGGAAACAAGTGAGCCGTGATTGGCCCTTGCCTGATCCCTTAGGAACTGTGATGTAATTTCCAGGCAAAATGACAAAAAAGTGACAAAATGGCCGCCGCCCGAGATGGATAAAAAACGGTTGGATTTTTCTGCTTGTGTCCAATCTACCCTCCAATCTCGGAAACCCTGAATTCTATGGATTTGTATTGCATAGTTTTACATTTCTCAATGTTAAGGTTTAGCCTATTTTTTTGTCTGAGGAAAAAAAAAAATCTGTGACAAAAAAAAAATATGACCAAAAATTTTCAACAAAATTATCTCTGGACTCGCCCAAGTCATTTAATTAACCAGTTTCCACTTTAATTCCTACCACCTCCCTCCATGTAAGGGGAAATAAATTCAACAGTTCACAATATTACATCACGCGCACCAGTTAGTGTCGTCACGTAGCAGGCAGCGTCTCTGTCCCCGGGCTGCGCTCTGCGTGTGCGCGAGGTGAAGCCTCTCGGCTCAGTTGAGGCTACACACCTCGCATGACCCCGCCAGCGTTCAAGTCACTCCGCTTACTGTATGTGCTCATGCACACGGCTCCCCGCTGAGGAGGCCACTCTACACGCACACACATGCTACAGTACCTCAAACAACCCCGGGCTCTCATCGGCCCACTGCTAATCTACCCGACGTACCAACAAACCGGCTCAATAATTAATGCAACAAAGGCTCCGTCGCTCCCGTTTTGAACCATTCGGCGCAGCGGTTCGCCGCTTGCCTAACCGCCGCCGCCGTTCCTGGAATGTTTACGCTTTACTCTCTCCATCTAAATAATTTTCACGCAATAGAAATCGAGCGGGGCCACGGGGTGCTTTTGTGTATCATCACAGAGCAAATACGTTCGGGGGCCAAGTAGTGCACAGTTCAGTCTATGGGGAAGATGTCGGACGCTAAAAGTTCTGCGCCTTACAAAGCTGAATGGAGCTTCAGTGCTGTTTAATTACAAGGGCCGGCCGGGGCAGGAGGTAATGTCTTGTAATTCGTGGCCACAGTGCCGCTGCTGTGAGTACACAAACCCAGCACTCAAGTCCCGAGCCTTGAAGGCAAGATGACAACAAGACGTGGCCGGCCTGGTTTCAAGCACTGTCCATTTCGCCACAGATATGATACAATCTCAAAAATCAAGACGGCCCCAGAGCCCTTCTTGTTGTTGTTTTTTCACCAGCTCCGACGGAACAAGCGCCTTTGTTGTGCGAGCGATTCGGAGACGGATCCATTCTTTTATTTTGGGCTCTGACAAGTAGGTCAGGAGACTATGACAGTGCTGTGTTGAGGAGTAAACAGCAGCACATGATGTTGTTTTCTCCCTCTCAATGCTGGCACCAGCAGCAGCAATCCTTCCCACCCCTTAGGAAGTCCTCATGTAGCCCTTCTCTACCCATGCTACTTTCCCACAGTAATGCCCCCCCCCCCACGCCCCCTCCCTCTTGCTCTTTGATCACAGCAACCCTCGGCCGTTCACCTCTGACATATCAAAACGCCAGAGAGACCTGTGACAATTCCAACTAGTCCCAACACGGAGGTGGGCAACAGCTGCTCAGCTCTGACAAGTGTTAATCTACCAAGACCAAACTCATTTGGGCCAATTTAAAAGCACAATGTGTGTGATATTTACTCCACGTAACCCCTCCTCTTCCCCCCCCCACGTACACAACCTGAACACCGCCGATTAGATTACCTGTCCCGAGAAAAAAAACAGAATAGGCTCGTGCGTCACGCCGGGCCGAGGTGAGCTCATGACAAAATAAGAGAGTAATGCCCCGCTGTACTCTGCTCTTGATAGCGCGCCAAGCTTGAAAGCGAGCTGGGGATGTTTACAACTCAGGGGGTGACGAGGGTAGAAACTTCTGGGCATGGACGACAGCCCTCGTTGGCATTAACTATTCATACTGTGTGTGCCACCTAGAGTTACAGTTACATGCCAACGCGCCTAAGAGGGCGATCGCCTTTCTCTGACAGTATATATATATATATATATATATATATATATATATATATATATATATATATATATATATATATATATATATAAATCATAAATATATAATTCATAAATATATAATTTTGACCAATTTTACCCCTTCAGACACGCATTTTTTTTCTGCTGGACAAAGATAATTTTTTACTGATTTTGACTTTTTTTCCCCCCCCCCATATAAGAAGAACATGGGGAAATTTTTTTTTTTGGGGTGGGGGTTATATCATGTTTTTATTTGTTATAGTGAACACCAAGGATAGTAACGTTGAAACGTGTTGTAAACTTACCAAGCTTATATGGAACATTTAACATCCAAATTATGAGTTTTTATTGGTTTTGATATGCAAATATGCCATGTCCACTGCAATCATCTATGGGTCTGAAGGGGTTAAGACCCCATTCAAGGTGACTGATTTATAAAAAAAATTAAAAAAAAAAAAAAAACATTTTTCAGCTGTTTAAAATTTTTTTTTTTGCAGGCAGCAGCATTTATCAATTCAATCCTTATCTACACGCAATGAAACAAAATAAACATAAAAATCGACTTAACCCTCCTTTTTATTGATTTTTTTTCCTCCTCACAGAAACAGCAATAAAGTTTATGGGGTCATTCTGACCCAGGACATGTTCTTACTGTATCCATAAATGCCAGAAACAGATAAAATCCTAATTAACATAATTTAAATCACTATAACTCAACTTGCTAATGTGAAATAAACTATTACAAGGTGCACTAGGTACAGTAGTAGGGATGTAACGATATTGGCAATATCGTGAAATCGCAATATTAAAATTGCCACAATGTCGTTCGTCATTGTCGTTGTCACAATATTAAAAGCAAGCACATCTGTTAAAAAGGCAAGGTTGTATTCCACTTGTGCAGTTCTAGCACCCTCTGGTGGTTAATTCAATATTACAGTTGAATTTTAGTTAGGAATGTTTTGGCCACTGCGGCAGTTATCCTTCCCCTAAATCGGTTGGACCAGCAAATATTTTATAACATCTCCGTCGCAAAACATTACTTTTGACCCGCTTCAGCCGAACACAGCTTTGTGAATTACATAGAACATATTTTGCGCCGCTAAGCCAATATGAGCATGATAATAATGTCACATGACAAGCCTCTTTCTTTGTCACTGCTGTTATTATGTACAATAAAAACACAACATTGTCCTTTTTTTCCCCTAATATTTTTTAGAACAATATCAGGAGATTTTATAGAGTATCGTTAGCTTGTTTTTACATCGCCAACCTCCCCACAATATTGTGCTAATTAAAAAAAATCATGAGGTTCATATCGTGATATTTATGACATTGTGATGTTTGGATATCGTTGCATCCTTACTAGGTAGGATGACGACGTCATTAAAAATAAGTTTCCGTTTTGTTTACGTTTGCCATCTTTATGTGGGTTAGTCCACATAATCAGAACTTAAAATGCAAAGTGAGCTGCTGTTAAGGCTAGCTAATGAACAGAATGTACATGTTAAAAACCACTCTGAGCTTGAACACTATATCTCTTATTACGTATAAACAAGCAAAAAAAAAAAAAAACTGCAATAGTGTGGATGTAGGCCTTATCTAATCATGTTGCGTTTCTTCAGAATCCCAATCTATCTGAATCATCAACTCCTCTGCTGGCAATTCAATTTCAAAATCAACTTGTAAGGCCTCATTTCAAGCACTGCCCCCAGTTGTGAATAGTGTTGATGCTAACGCTAACACAAGATACATCCCAAACCACGCAGGGGTCTATTTTTTGATCTCATTACAAGCCAGTGTACCACCGAAGTGACTGGAGCTTTTATTTCTAGGATACGATTACGACACGCCGTTGCCTTAACAGAAACAAACAACGTTCAGCTGCCTCTGCATATTTCACATGATGTTTTGACGGGTATCAGGTTAGCCAGCGTGCTAATAGTGACTTACGTCACTGGGATTTGCTAGCTTCGTGTCCTGGTGGCTTGGGAAAGATTCACAAAATGGCAAACAAGAAAGGAATAAGACAGCAGAAATAAATTCCATTGTTCCTTCTTGTTGAGTTGATTTGCCTCCAGGACACTTTGGGTTTGGATGCTCTTGCTTTAGCGTGACTTTTAATTGAATTGTGGCGGGTGCTGTATTTAGAACCCTTTTTGGGGGAAACACTTGATTCCCTGAAGAAATTACTCATAAAATGAGAATGAACCTTAGCCTGAGGCTGTACTGAACCCAGCGTAGCATCCATGTCATCTTGAGTCAACCAAGCGCTAAGTTCACTTGAGGTCACCACGGTACAGTAAACCTGTCTTTTTACTGTGAGCTGTGTAGGTACAATTGCATCATCTCCCAAGCGTTACATCATAGCAGCACGACAGATGTGATTGTTCTTAACATGGAAGTCAAAGTTGCTCAAAATTCTCCAAAATACTTTAAAAATTTACTTTAAAAATTAAAAATAAATAAATAAAATCTTATGATATGCAAATCTACGGCCGCCGAACTGTGGATATGTGCCTATGGTTTTAAGTTGTAATATCAGAATTCATCACTAGATGGCAGACATGAGCTGCACTTACACTGTGTTTTATACTGCCCTGCAGACATGAGAAGGCCATTTTATTTTATTTTTTGTGGATTTGGACATATACTCAAAAAAACGTTTGAGTAAAAAAATATTTGGCTTATATATAAATAAATAAATCGGGTCGTTTTTTATATATATATATAAAAAATGTTTTGTACAAAATAACCCTGAAAGTAGTGGTTCGATTTTTTTGTGTAATATTAAAAAGGTTGAGTGAGTTGATTTTTGTGGATGGAAAAAAATGTACAAATTGAATTTTTGCACCAAATGTTGGTTTCTTGTTCAGCAGTTTTGTGCCATCCGTAAATATATATATTTTTTAATGCAAGAAAAAAAGAAAAAAAAATCCAGCATGTGGTTATTTTATTGTTAGCTTCCAACCCGTTGTTGTTGGGTTAGGATAGTGTTTGTTTTTTTATACTTTTTTTTTTTGTCATTCATCTGGTTAGGAAGTACGTGGTCCTATGTGGCCCCCAGTAGCACTGATGAAAAATGGTGGCCCTCTCCAGCATTTAAGTTGCCCATCCCTGCACTACAGTATAATACAGCATGAAAGCAATAAAATATATTTACAGTAGTGTGAGGATAAGCGGCATGGATAATGGATGGATGGTTTATAATTTCATTTTAATGCCATCCACTACCCAATATTGTTTAAACTAATAACAATTGTAACAATGCAGTATGTCACCGTGTCTTGAGGTGGCGCCTTCTTGTTTTTGTTATTCCTATACAGCACTTTTTCGTTTGGCCAGCAGTGTGATGCTGTGAACTTTGTTTGCGATCCAATTGTTTTTGCTGTCCAGCAGCGCCGTCCATGGCTGATCAGTCACCGTGCGTTACGCAACACTAAGAATTTAAGTATTTTGAGATACTTTATGCAAATCGGTAGCAAAGTCCGAATAAATTTTTGTATGGAATCGAATTTTTGTGACTAATCCCACTTTATATTTTTCCAGAGGATGAAAAAACGTTTTGGATGTTGTTGTTGACCTGAGATAGTAAAGTGGTGATGAGAAATGGCATGTGTGGCATGTTTGGTACTGTAATGCCAAGTGTTATTTTACAAAGCTGTGGTTTGTGTGCAAGTAGCACGCGGTGGACTTGGATACTGAGAGATATTAGCAGCCGACATGTGAGAGGGCCTCCCACATCCCTCTCGATAAATTATGGAGTATCATGACAGGAACAGTTGAAACCGGCCAGCATGACCAGCAAAATTCTGTCGCAAAGTCATGGGAGCAGCCCAAGTGTGTGTTTTTAGTGTGTGTGTGTGCGCGCGCGACGAACCTGTGTGCGTGAGCCGATGGGCATCCAGAGCCTCCTCCGAGGAGAAGGTGGCTCCGCACTGATCGCACACCAGAGCCTCGGCGGGAGCTGGGGGACACATTTGAAAAAGACAGCGTTGTGGTCATTTAGCACACTGAGTCACATCTACATCTTGGGATTTTTATTATTATTATTTTTGCTGTACACTTAGTGCTTTTCAGGTGCTCGCACAGCACAGAAAAGCAGCAATGGGACAAACGTCAGCGTCAGACAGGGTGCAACGGCCCTTTTCGCCAAGCTGAAGAGTTTTATTTACCATGCCCCCTGTTATCAGCTTCTGAACAGCGAGCAGACTGTCTGCCTGAGAGGCCACAGAAGGACTGGGTGTTCGCTCTCTACAGCAGACGCTTAGCGCCTGCGGCACGCCACTTTTTTTCGGCTAGGATAAACCAACCAACAACAAAAAAAAAAAAAACACAACACTTCTGAGTCAACACCCCAAATCCCATCACATGCACTGTAACTACACTTCCCAGCTCACCTATGCTCCTTTTTTTTTTTGCCGCACTCAAATTGCATCTACAGCTTCACACAGTCGACTCTTACAAATGTACAAATTCGACACAAATTTAGGAGGAAAATGCCCCAAGTCGACAATGGTTCAAATAAAGTAAACAAGTAATTTTGATACGTTAATTTTTTATCAAACCAATGACATTTTGAAGATAGACCACTAAGCATTAATATAAACCCTATAAATGTACATATTTATAGCGAATGCTTCTTTCATTCCCATTGACGAGAAAACCCGTCAAGTAAAATCATGACGTAGTTTCCCAATGATTTATTTATGATTTTCTAACACCCCCTTGAACTCGGAAAAGCAAGTTGTAAAGTCGGGGGGGTTATATTTATGTATTTATTTATTCTAAAGCTTAATTTAATTATTTGAAAATGTAACGTTACGTAACCCAACATGATTTCCACTCACTGGTAAACCACAACAAACAATTGATCAGAATCAGCCATCTTTGTTGTTTACCTTCGCTTTGAATGCTTTGAGCTTGCTGGGAGATTCCAACTGGGATACGTCCGACTTCCCACCTTCCTCAAACGCAGCATAAGGCCGGTATCGATACTCTCCCATTCCTATTGGAAGTTCTAACTAGCTGCATGCATAACTTTAAGCTTTGTTGCACCATTTTTGGCTTGTTTTAAATTTTGTATTTGATTTGTATCGCAAAGCCTGCATAATTGAGAACCACTGATTAAAACATTTTATTAAACTACAACTTTGAAGTCAATTAGCATCACAGCACCGATTTGTGTTCCACATTGGAGGTTGCGATCCATGCCCGCAGACACACACACAGCTGTTTGGATGTGGGTTGGCTCTCGCAGCGATGTAAATCGGTTGCAGATCCATACTGGCCCTGGGCTCATTCACTGATCTATTTTCTGCTCAGCTGGCTTTAAATGAAGTTAAAATGACTCATTAAAACACCCACAAGCTTTGGGAACTCGCAACGGCGCAGCCCTAAATGTGGTCCTCTTTCAACTCTATGTACATACACACACACACTTACACACGGTGCCACCATTGCCGAAACAAAACAAAAAAAACCCTTAAATCTGCTCATCCTTTATAGTTTGCACGGAGCAAATAGTGTTACACACTAGATCCTAATGTTGTGTGACGCCGTCCAGCTCGCCGCGTTGTGTTGTTTTGCACCGTGTGCGATTCGTGTGATAAAAGGCAAAAAGAAGAAAACATAGTGCATTGTCTTGTGCAGTCAAAGGCACGGAGTGTGCTCTCATCCATAAACCATCAAACCGTCTCCAGACGCGGCTGCAATCGTCCTCCATCAAAACACTTTGTCTGGCATACCAAAATAAGAGCCGGCGTCGAGCTGCATACCAAATCAGCCCATTAGAGCGGCGGAGCGCTCGCTCCTTAGCAACCGGCGGGATCTGAGGCTGCTCTACCCAAATACGCGGCGACACACAAATGAGATCCGCAGCCTTTTTGTTTGTTTTTCATGTCGCGTTACGGGGGTCGGGGAAACTCTCAGGTTAAAGGTGCTGCAGACAACAACAAAAAAAAAAGCGGGACGCATGCTTGTGTGACAATAAAAGGGACGGTAAAGTTTCAAGATCTCTCCTCTCAGCCGTCGCAAGGATGTCAACGTGCACGGAAACCGTGTCTGTACACAGCTGAGCTTTGTATTTTAGTTGCATTTTCAGTCCCTGATTATATAGCCACCCCCCTCCCTTCTGCTCCTCGCTCTCTATTTTGGATAAAGTAGCTGGGAGAGCAGTCAGGTCTGATTAAGTCTGCATTTGGGTACAGTGTGTTCCTGGACACACATCTGCGAGCGAGCCATCACACACGCTTCGGAACACTGGCAGAACACCCAGGCCTGCCGGCAGCGGGCTGATGATGTCATCACTCCGGAAAAAAATAAAAGGGGGCAGAGCTGGCGAGAGGCCCAAAAACACGGAAGGGACTGTGCTGGGGAGGGGAGGGGAGGGGAGGGGCTGGTTGGTTGAGAGGTAAAAGAGGAGGACGACGGGGAACAGGTGCAGCTGAAAGGGCGAGCGGAAGAACCATAAAGGAGGCTGGGTTATAATAATTTGCCATTTTTTTTATTTTGTCCAAGCTTTTTTTTTCAAATTCAGTTAGTTTTACTTTTAAATTAAAATGGAGAATTTTCAAAAAATAGTTTTAGAATTAGTTTTAGTTTTTCCATATCGACATGAGTCTTTTTTTTTTCCCAGATTGTTCAGGAAACACAAAAATACGGAACTATTTGCATCATGAGGAGATGATTTAGGCAAAAAAATAATAATTTAAGAGCGTGACAATATACTATTTGTAATTTGTACACTAGAATTCCCCAACGACTGTTCATTGATTGATTGATTTTTTTTCTTCCGTACAACCGTACAAGTAATTCTGATATGAATACCACAAAAGTTCATGTTTGAAACTGAGTGACAAAGATTGAAGAAGAAAGACATTTCTGCTATATATCAACACTGGTCAAAAGCTAATTTTAATCAGAGATGGCTTATGTGTCCCTAAACGTATTTTTTATGCCAATTTTTTTTTAGGTGTTGTTTGACATCGAAAAACCTGCGTGATATGGGTTTTACCATGCGTTATAATGTTGTAACGTCATCTCATTTTTTTCATTTTGGTAATTTATTTGTATTTTTTTTTTCCTGTATTTTTTCCCCATTTATATATATTTTTTGTGTTTAATTTTTGATTTTTTTTAATATCTGTTTTTATTTATACTTTTATTATTTTTCTTATTTTGTCAGTTTTGGTCATCTATAGCAATCTTCTTTTGTAATTTATATATATATATATATATATATATATATATATATATATATATTTCTGTTTTTATTCCAATTTATATAATTTGGGGGGTATTTTTTATTCTTTTTTATTTTCACTTTTCTTTATTTTTATTTTTATTTTGGCAGTATTGGTCCTCTATACCAAAATACCACAAGCAGTTGAAAAAGTATGATTTTTTTCCCCCTTCTAAATGAAGCACCTCAACTCACTTAATCATAGTTCCATGACACCAAAATTATACAAGCTGGTGTAAAATCTCAACATGGTTCCATGGCACCAAAAATGCAAGATGGTAGCAAAGCACGACTTTTATCCAGATGTGCTTTTCACCTCATCACCGTCACGCCTGTTTCTCTCTCTCTCCTCTCTGACGCTGTTTTTGCGGCACTAGCCCCACCGACGCTAGTTTTGTTAGCCTGTCTATGGTGTTTTGCATTAAGTGTTAACATTAAGCTCTTAAGCAGACTCTTAAGACAAAGTAAAAAAATCAACCGAGTGAGCTTTTGTAAGGTGAAAAATTCTCCATCTTGTGCTGTACCTGTGTGCGATAGCATGTGCATGCGCAGCCGCATGCTGTCCTGGAAGTGTTTGCCACAGAACTCGCAGCCGTGGCCCTTCTCGTCGTCATGCAGCCTCCTGCGTGACAAAAAAGCGGAGACACAAAGGCGGCGTATTAGCACAAGTGTTTTGTTTAGGCAGCTTCTTTTTTTTTTTTTTGTGCTCCTCTTCCTCTTTCCATACGCCATTGTGTGCTTCCTAACAAGAGGAGCCATATCTTCTTCTTTTTTCTTTTCTTTTTTTTTAAATTCCGGCAAGAGTCGGGGCCCGTCTGAATGCAGCATCATTAGCGTGAGAGGCCCCTCGGAGTTTGTGAATCACAAAACGCGTGAATGCGGCGGGAACACAGACAATGGGATATCTGGCTAATTTCAGAGTGCAGACGTACGCGTGCCTCCACCCGCCGGCGCTGCAAGACACACACATATCCACACACACACACACATACACACATTTCCTCATGTAGCCGCGATGAAAAGACGACTGCATGGCGAAGGCCGGCCGCCAGCGAAAGCCATCATATCATATCAGACACATCTGAGCATGCGAGGCATCTGTACTCTCCATCCTCACATCACCCTGCTTGCCTCCAAAAGAGGCCATTGTAAGACTGTGGGCAAAAAATACACCAAACAAAAAAAAACACATTTATAGCATCCATTCATTTTACTACTGCTAAAACTGTACTCTACAGTCCAAAAGATCCCCCAACGGATTAAGTGATGCGACGTGGTCTTTAAAAACTTACTTGGGAATGCCCGGCAGTAAAAGGCAAGGACAATGATGTCTCTGTTTTATGACTACAAATTTCCCTTTCTCCCCCCCCGGGCCACCCTGTCATTTTATAATACAAAAGTGCCAGAAACATCGATTTGAATCAAGCGAAAAGTGTGAAAAAAACATTTTCTTTATTTCAAGCCCAACTTTTTCAGCTTGATTAGAAGTTTCCTGATCATAACACTTAACATGGAAAATAATATGATTTATTATCAATTAACCACAGGAAATGTCTGCCTGCTAACACAATTAAAAAAAAATGCACTTAATGTGCATAGTAATTCATTTTAAAAGAAAGATTGTATTTATTTTTTTGTGACTAAGAAGCACCAGTATTGGCGCCTGCTACTACAGCGCCGAATGATTGCTGCAGAGTGCCATGTCTTTTGCAAGTGCTATACTATTAGACTGTCACCACGTTGTTTGTTATTTGTATGCATTATCAACCAATTGAAAGTGTCAACAGTTTTATTTGTTGCCTCACACATGGCTCTAAGACCTTTGAAAAGATGGTGGCGAGGGGCTGGCTGTTGTCGCTATTAGACAATTTTGATAAATGACAGCATAATAAATTAGATTTTTTATATATATACTGTATGTATATATATATATATATGAATATATATAAATGAATAGTGATTCGTCATGTTCTTTAACTGAAACACTGCCATTTTTTGGATTTCCTAAAAGTTTGTGATTTTTAATTGTATTTTTTGACACGAGGATTCCGCTTGACAGCGGACGAGATGTAGCTTGTCGTTGCTGAATATTTACTAGCTCTGTATGGGTTTCCGGGCAAATACTACATGAAGCTGCATAATAAGACTGAACAGGTGAATTTGCAAGTGTTCGATAGATTGGATAATCAATGGAGCCAAAAGAAAGTGCAGTACTTGGCGGCAAACAGCAGTTGATTCCGTTATAACTTGTTTGTGACGAAATCTAATGATATATTTAACATCATTGCTTTATTACAAAAAAATTAAAAGAAAAAAAATGCTAAAATATTAGACAAAAATATCGGGAAAGGACATCGATTTTGGACCAAAAAATAAATAAATTTACAAAAAAGATATTTGAAAATCATGCCACAGAAAAAAAATACAAAAAATGCTAAACAATTAGAAAATATTAGCTAGAAAAAAAAAAAATATATATATTTATATATATATTTTTAAAGCACAATATAATGAGCCAAAGCAATCATGTTAATGACCAATTAATCGGTTGATATTAGCTTAGCTCTTTAAAATCAGCATCAGACAATAAAAGACCATTTCTGATATTTTTTTTTCGGTCTGTTGCAAAGTTAAATATTTAAGAACAAAGTATCGTAAGACAGTCAAATGTAATTCATTTTTTTATTGTTTTAAGCGTTAATGGCACCAAAAAAATAAATTATACATCATTTATATTTTGTAATTAATCAGCCTATTGTTATGTTATTTGAATTTTATTGATCCAAATATCAGAATCGGCATGGGCCTTAATAAAAAAAAATATTTTAAAAATCCATATGAGTTGAACCCGATTAAAAATGTTTCAAAATGATCTATTAATGCAAAACTATTTGATGGAAAATACACAATTACAAAAATATTGTATTGGGGAAAAGAGAATAGGACTGAAAATGGAATATGCAGCATCTTTTGTCAGTTGTTGTGTAACCATAATAATTAGAATTGAAAATAATAATACAAACCATCTGAAATGTTAAAATAGTTTATTAGTATAACTTTACATCATCCCTGTGGCGGAATGTAAACGTAGACTCCAAAAATCCGTAATCCCTCATTCCACAAGCAGCAGCCCTCTGAGAACTCCAAATTTGGGATATTTTTTTTTTTCTTCTCCAGCTGAAAGCGCTCGCGGAGAAATTCTGTCAGCAAAGCACTAGCAAATGTCAATCGTCGAACCAGGTGCATGCTCAGTGACCTGGTTACGGACCTACTGCAACTTCACTCCAGCACAAACCCCCGCCGCATCTCAACTCGCCGGCCCGCAGACATGCGCACGTCCGTCTCGCTGAGTAAGATGGCACATCACTAAACATCCTACAGGATGGCGGAGTGGCACGAGGAGGAAATAAATGTCAGTGGAGGGTCGCCAGGTTGGTGCCCGGGTGCGTGCCCGGGACGAGGGCTTGGCAAGACAATCATGAACGTCTTCCTTATTTACAAAATACTTCCTCCATTACATGTTTCATGAACCTGACAGCAATTTCAAGCGGACTTAGCATTAGCATTAGCTAACAGTCTCCAATTTAAGCGTGTAAATCCATGGCTTGGTAGTGAAGTGCTGCCTCCACGAGTGAAAATACAATCCGTGCTCTTATTGTCTTTAGGCCCGCTCACAATTAAAATTTAGGATTTACGGATCGACATAAACATTTATGTAGTGAAGTGCTGCCCGTACCAGTGAAAATACAACTCACACTTTTACTATAATAATGTACTGTATGCTAGATTTTTTATTCTTCAGTGCACGGGCTAATAGAAGAAGCTCACCATATCCGCCCGTATCGTCATGGTAACGAAAGTTATACTTGGCATTGGCTCCGCCGTAGAGGGTGTCGGTTGAGCAGTGGCTCATTTGCATGAGAAACGTTTTTGTTTGGAAATATTATTTAAATATGTAGGAACGATTTTAGGTTGTGAAAATACCTAGAACATTTCTTGACAATAATATGTTGTATGTGACCTCACTAGTCTAAACATGACAGTCTGATTAATTGTACATTTATGGATTATAGCAAAATCCAGACCTTTTTATCCATTTCAGGGGCGGCCATTTTGCCACTTGCTGTCAACTGAAGATGACATCACAGTTGCTAAGGTAGCAACCAATCACAGCTCAGCTTCAGAGAACAGGTAAGCTGTGATTGGTCGTTGTCTGAACCCTGAGGTATTTATTCATCCAAATATCAGAATCAACATCAGCCTTAATAAAAAAATAATAATTTAAAAAATCCATATGAGTTGGACCCGATTAAAAATGTTTACAAATTATCTAATAATAAAACAGCTGGATTTTGCTGCTTAACTCATATTCCACTAACGCAATATTAACCAGATTGCCATATATAGACTAGTGGGGCTGCATAGAGCGTATTATTGTCGAAAAAAAAATTGGGGGGTTGACTTTGTCTTTAAGGATTTGCTGGTCTTTGGCTTTGCTAGACTTCTACATTAGTTGGCGCTAATGAAGTGCGTGTTGTTGTTACCTGTGCTGCTCCATGGCCTGCCGACTGTGTAGCTGCAGCCCGCACTCGCCGCAACATTGCGGCCCCTGCACGGGGCCCTCGTGCCTCATTCCCGCCGCAAACTGGCCCAGCCTGCTCAGGAGCTCCCGGTGCAGAAGGCCCTGGTGCAAGAGTCCGCCGTAGGCCCGCGGGTCCAGCGGCATGCCCAGGGACGGGGCCAGCGAAACGGACACCTGCGTCATGGCCTCCCCGGCGCGGTTGGGGGCCATGGAGTAAATGGACGCCAGGTGCTTCTCGGCTATCCCGGGGAACCCGTCCAGAGAGCTCCCCACCACGCCCTCCTCGGGGCTGGTGTGCAGTTCTCGGGTGCTGGTGATCACGCTGCTTCTCAGCGGCGTCCCCGGGCCCTCGTCCCGGCCGGGGTCGGAGGCGCAGCTTCCGGACGAGCGGCCCTCGCAGCAGTCCGCTTCGTCCACTTGCATGTTCTCCAACTTGATGCCCTCGATGGGTTCGAGTGTCGGGGCCACGGCGCCACCCTGCTGGGAAATGTCCATGCTCATGTCCAGTTTAGGGCTCAGTTCTGGAGGGGCGTTGGGGTCCGTCCCTGTTGGGCTCCTCTCCGTCATATGGAACAAGGTCAGGTGGTGCAGAGCAGCGGGGGTGGCGCGCGGGGCTCCGTCCGGGATGGAATGCTTCTTGGACATCAGGTGGCGCCAGTGCCTGGCCCGGGCGTGGTCGGCGTGGTCTCCGGCCACGTGGTTTCGCACCAGCGCGTCCTCGCTCTCCTCGGCCTGGATGGTCTCCAGCACCTTCAGGCACTGCTCCTCCAGAAACTCGATCTCCAGGATCTCAGCGGCGTACAGCAGGTCGTCCAGGTCCTCGGCCGTGGCCTGCAGCGAGGCGGTGTACGCGTACTCCAGGATTTGCTGGAAGGTCTTGGGCGACAGGAAGTCCAGGGCGTAGCGCAGGCTGCTGCGGTGGAACAGGATCTCGAACATCTTGCTGGTGCAGGCCAGGACGGTGCGGTGCGCCGGGAACTCGTGGCCGTCCACCGTGATGATGACGTCGCACAGGGTGCCCGCCAGCCGCATCTGGTTGGCCCGCTGCAGCAGCGTGTCGGGGTGAGCCGGGTTGTGGAGCTGGAGCACGCCCATGATTCGTCAGAACCCGCTCGGACCTTCGCTGCGGCCGCGCATCGGGCGTTGTCCCTCCTTCAGCTGGGGGTCTGTGAACTTTGGGTGGAGAGGCTCGTTAGTCGCGCTCGAGTTTTAAAATGTGAAAAATCCCTAAAAACATCGCAATATGTTTGGTGACTGTTCTTATCGTAGTTTGTGTACTAGACGACCGACGTAGTACATCACAAAAAAAAAATATCTTCCCTTTCCCTGATAGTCGCGGACCAGATGGCTGTTGTAGTACCAAGACTGACCTGTGAGAGGCAGGCAAGGTCATCCAGACTGAGAGAAGAAGAAATAGTACTAGAACAGCTAAGCTAATATTTAGCCCACCTGGTGACTACAAACAATCAACACAGCAGCTTGATCCTCGATTTTTTGGCGGTGCAGTTTTTAATCCAAAATTGTTTTTGACTCAAAAACCAAACGCCAAATTCGATGTCAACCACACATCTGAGTTGTCATCGTAGATGTTGAACACGTTTAACATTTACGATTAGTCCAGTAGTTGATTACGATGGTCCCAAGCAGATTAGGGAGACAAAAAAAAAATCAATCTTAATCACAACTCTGGCTAATCTTTTAGAGATATCTGATAATCAGGGTTTGGCTAACTTTGATCCCAAGGGAGGGATAATGCTCAAATCGGGCCCGATTATCGATAAACTGATATTAATTTATAGTTCTATATTCTTCTTTTATAATATATTTATTTGGCCTAGTTCCGTCAGTTTATCATCAAAAGTTTTTAGATTCTATTGAGTCCATTTAGTAGCTCCTTCCTCACCACAGGATAATCGGTCGGGACCTTACCCAATTGGACCATAGATGATTTTGATCTCAAGGGACTAAAAATCCTCACATTCAACCTGATTAACAGTATTATTGCTTCGGAATAATTGACCAAAGTACACAGATTCTGTCAAGATCCTCGGCCCCAACTCGGCGTTGACGATTGTCGATTGAGACATCCGATAATCAGCTTCTGCTGACTTTGATAGCAAGAGAGGGGGACAAAAATAACCATTTAGACCCGATTATGAGGCAAAGTCAAGTCTCCAAACAGACTGTAGATTTCAATTGAAGGGGGGTTGGGGGGGGGGGGGGGTAAGTCTCCAAAAAGCAGACAACAGGTCGATTGGAGGCGCGCGTGCGGCAACAGTTTGCTTGTTGCCGGGTGATTAGTCTGCAAGCGGGCACGTCGCCGTAATAACGTCTGCATACTGAGAGAGGTGACGGTGGCCATTTATCAAGCCGCGCACGCACGCACGGGCGCGCGGGCGCGCACACGCACACGCACCCGCCCCTCAACAGGTAGACGACAAAAGCTGATTAGTCCATTAAGGCAGCGCACGTTCGTAATTAGAGGCGCCCCAGACAATTAAGCCGCCCGATCAATAAGTTATCAAACTATTAAGATGGATGAACGCGTGGAAACGGCGCGTCGCCCTGCATGAACAATGCGCGCGCCCGCGCGCGCACACACACACACACACACACACGTGTGTATCTGTGTGTGAGGTGTACGAACGCAAAGATAAAAAGATGCTTTTAATTTATTGATCCGATCGTGTCACCTTCCGACGGATGCCCGCAACCCTCCGGAGCGCATCAGGTGCACACGAGCAATTCTCATCAAAAGCCTCACAGTGTGGAGAAAATTAACTACACTTGTAGTTGTTAGCGGCAAAAATCAGCTTCAGGGAAACTTGGGGTGGAATTATAAGACCCCCCCCCCCCAAAAAAAAAGCAAAGCATGTCATTTCGTTTAAAATGCTATATCCGCAGTAAATAGTAAAGTAGTTTGTGTCAAGTGGTCGTCTTACCCCTCTCGTCGTCTCCGCCTGCGCTGCTATCCGCTGATTATCCCGGCAGCATCATGCTGCCACATTTCACAGTGCCCCGCTCCAAAAACTCGCTCCGGCGTCCAAGTAGACGAGTCCAAGCCGCGGAAGACGTAACGGCCGCTTCCGCTTTGAGCTGTCAAAATAAAGGCATACACTTTAACACATTTTATTTTTATTTTTATTTAGGTTTAGTCTATGTATGTATTTATTTATTTAGATACATTTTTTACTTAAGTTAATATTTTATGTTCAACTTCTTTAGTGGTTATTCTCATTGTCAAAAAAATAAGCATTACCCTACTAACAATTATTTTCAAAGTGTGGTACGAATAGAGGGTTCTTTCTCATAAAGAAATTACTGAATTAAATCTACAAACTAGGGAGTATATTTCATAGAAATTGGTATTTTGGTAACTTTTATTTACTTACCTGTTATATTATAATAGAATTAATGTTTTTAGGGTAATTGTGAGTGTATTTTCTTCCCTCACATTTTTCATCAATGTGTCAAGAAAACATTTTCTGCTCTATACAACATAGTAGGGGTGGATGAGTACTGATATCCAACCTTATTTCATGGTATTGGTAAGTGATAGCGCCCAAGGTTTTACGCTCAGGAAGTATAGAAAATTGCTATCAATTTGATGCCATTTTAAGGAAAAATGCTATATTGAGGATATATATATAGTCTTGCTTTAAAATGTATTTTTAATAAAAAATAAGCAATTATATCTACATGGTGTTAAATGGCATTAACTTCCTCTCCTTGCCTTTATTTTCTTCTTTTAAATATTATTCTTTCTGTGCATTTTTCAAAACCACTTAGTTGTTTAATTCGGCCGTGTGTGGTTTACTGTGATGACTAA
Organism: Vanacampus margaritifer; assembly: GCF_051991255.1. Classification (NCBI taxonomy): domain Eukaryota; kingdom Metazoa; phylum Chordata; class Actinopteri; order Syngnathiformes; family Syngnathidae; genus Vanacampus; species Vanacampus margaritifer. The sequence continues at coordinate 24,774,700 of NC_135436.1, read as the reverse complement.
CTTCCGGTATGTTAGTGGTGTACTGCTGCTAACTTGCTAAATCCACTCGTCCTCTTTCCAGGCTCGCGCTGCCAGTCAGTGTCCGTCTGACTGTCACCCCCGAAACAACAAGCAAAGAACACGATTTGCTTTTAATTTAGTTGAGTAGAACATGTGTTTAAGAGGGGACAGACAGTGAGCGCCAGTTTTGCGGCTTCATGACTCATTAGGGAAACATCCAAGCTTTGGCCAAGGGAGGGAGTGTTATTATATCAGACTCTGGAGCTATTTACTTAATTTTTGTGTGTAACCAACAAACATTATGCAACAAGTGTTTACCATTAGAGCAAGTACATTACGGAATTTCCCGGCCAGTACAACCTGTTTGCACAGCGGGCGTGTTGGACAGACAGTCGTCCATCCATGACCAAGCAAAACTTGAGCTCGCAGACTTTCAGCGCGCGCCTCTGCTCCCATCTGGTGGCCAACTTGTGCCATTACATGCATTTCATTTTTTATTTATTTTTTCCCCCATCAAAGGAATAGATCACAAAAGGGGTCTGGACCAAGTGAGATTGAGAAACAAATGTTTTTATTTTGAAAATGGGTTAGCACTCAAGACTGTACACAGCAGATATTTACCGAGTTGTTCCACCCCGTGAGATCGAAACGAGGAAGCAAGGTGGTCTGTCCGGAAAGAGTATGAGAACAGTTGAGGTTTTTGTTTGAATGGACAGTATTTCCTCAAATAAGTAACCGCCAGGCTGTTTATTTGGGGCGACGTTTTATTTGTTCTTATTCTCGGAAAAATATGGAAAACCTTTAGCATATAATGCTAAGTGAAATCAGAACATAAAACTAAATATGAAAAGGGCCATTTCATTTGAAAGGAATGTTTATTTCAGGGAGGTTTTTATTTTTCCTAAATTGAAGTGCATAGACTTGTCAGAGTCGACTAATCATTTAAGGAATCATTCAGGTTGTTGCACTGGATTAATTAATTTGGCATTGTTTTGGTATCTCGACAGGTGCTGCTGTCTTGGTTAGCGAGTAGCAAGAGTTCAAATCGGGTCAATTCTTTAATTTGGGAACGACTGCATCAATAAACAGATAATCAGAGGTAATTCCCGATATATATATATATATATTTTTTTAATTCTGACTGGAAAAGTGAGACGTTTGAGGGTTTTAATTTTGTTCTAGGTGCCTCGGTCGGTGCTGCTGTTTTGGTTAGCAATAGAGTTCTTATGGGTTCTGCAGTTGACGCTTAGAAATTTGTGAACAAGACCGTTCAAATTTTATTTACCATATTTTTTCCTGATGTGAAGACAGGTGTTTATTTGAGGGGAGGCCTTTACTTATTATCTTAAAAAGGTTGGAGACAACATCTATGCAGGTGAATTTTAGTTAGCCGGAGAGTTCAGATGGGCACACATTTGATTCTTTTAAGGCTGTGTGAACAATAGCATCTTAAAATCTACTACTTTTCTAATTGATGGGAGGGGGTAAGGAGTTATTTATTTGAGGGAGGCATTTTTTTTCTCAAGTGGATGAGTGATCCCAAGTCTGTGTACTACAGTGCTAATTTGGTCATAAAAGGCAGAAAAACACTCTAAGTCTCCATACTTGTAATTCATAGATGCGATGAAGTGACGTTTATTTCAGGGAGGTGTTTATTTTCCCCCAAATTGGTGTCCATTGACTTGTCCGTGTCCTCGGACGCTAGGCATTGAAGAAGCCATTCATAATGTGTTGCACTCCTCCCCTTTCATTCATTACAGGCTGTTTTGGTGCCTCGGTAGGTGCTGCTGTTTTGGTTAGCAACAGAGTTGAAATGTTTTTTTTTTTTTCTCTCTCTCTCTTTTATAATGCAAAACAGGAGGCATTTAATTATTTTGACGAAATACGAGCCTCCCAGTTGTCTTTCAAGTACTGGTAGTTGCATTTGCTGTCTTAGAAAAGAGCTGGTGACCACCCTGCTTCCTGACGAGCAGTTTGTACAAAAGACAAGGAGGATTGAGCAGGGGGGAGGGGTTGGGGGGGAAAGCACATTACAGGACACTTGAAGGAGAAAACAAAGCAAACGGGCGATAACAACACTCATGAAGCGAAAATGAGCGATTGGCGTCCCAAACAACGTGCCTGCTCGTTAGTAGTTATGATTTCATGCCTTCCTTCACGACAACCACTGATAAGACTTGATGCTGTGTGTGTGTGTGAGGCCCGACGCTTTAATAACACTACACCTGTTGTTGTTATTATTATCATGACCATGTTAGTCCATTGAGCACACCTTTCTTCTTCTAACATTAATAATAGTACATTTTAATATACAGTATCATATTTATACATATATATATATATATATATATAAAAAACAAGACGCTAGATCTCTCACGACAAAGCAGATTATCATAGAAACCGATGACAGGACGTTCTACTGACACGCACGCACGCACGCACGCACAGTGCACAAGCTTGCAGGCAGGGATGGAAGTCTTTGTAGTTTTTAAATAGTACCCAAAAAAAACCTTCTTTTTTTTTTTTTGCTTCGTGCGGGTAGAGCTGAATCGTATTGAGATTTCGATGTTCTCTCTCTGTTTTACAAGTTTGCCTGTTGAACAAACGCTGGTGTGGCAGTGACGGTGCGTGTGATTGCCAAACGGGCCCGATCCAGTGACATCCGCGTGTGTGTGTTCGAATTGGTGAAGCAAAACCATAAAAGCTTTAAGCAACCATCTGCAAGCCAAACATGCACAAACAAGCTAACGAGACGCGGGCGCACCCAAAACAAAAGAATGTCGCGCGCACAAGACAAAATGAAGACGGCTTAGTTTTTTTTTCTTCCTTTTTTTCTTTTTAAGTTCGCATGATAATCGAATGCTTGGGTGAGTCTCAATATAGTCCTGTTAAATAAAATTAAAAAAATACAAATCTGGTGACTGCAAGATAAACTCCTCGGGTGAAAGTGCGTGCCAGACAAGTGTGTGTTTTGTTTATGTGTGTGTTTGATTGTGTGTACTTAAGGGCACTGGAAATGAAAATTCCCGCAGCTGCACAATGTTTAAGATGGAGTTTTTTCATATATATTTTTTTCTTTCATGCTTTGCTCTGCGTGGTTTTTGTCTGTATGACACTGTTGTGTTCGCCGGGCGTCTCCGTCAGGGCGTTGGACAGCTCCTCCTCCAGTTTTCCTTTCCCGTCTGAAAAAATGCTCCTGAAATGGGTCGGGAGGGAGAAAACAAAAGGAAAAGTCCAAGTTAGAAAAGTTCAAACGTGACGCGGGTGAACACTGAACCTGAAAATGACGTCGTCGACGTATATGTAAGAAGATCCGGTGTGCTGGCACCGTCCGCTTACATATTCCTTCACCACCATTTACAACAGTCAGGGACAGGTCGCGACCCGGGATCACGCGGGGCCTCCCTCAACCAAAAGCACGGCAACAAAATGTTAGGACGACAACGGAAGCCAGGATAGCGCAAGGCATCTTTTCTCTCTTGAGGGTGTAGACGCCGTTTTTTTAATATATTTTTTTTACATCAAGCCCCTTTCAGACGACGAACGTCATTCTTTTCGTCCTATTTGATTCGCATCCATCATCAGGCGTGCCATACAAAATTATCCAAGCCCAGTGAATTAATATGAAAATTATTATTTATATCGGTTCATTTATCGACGTATATAAAAGACATGTAGCGACATGCAGAACAATCTACAATCAATGAAGCTGTAATTTGTGGAAAAGCCTAAAGATACCATAGCATTGTCAAGGAGGTATGTTGAAAGTGTTATTATTATTATCATTTTTGCACTGATATTCAAGTTTGACTTACTGTCCCTGGCATGTCGCTTGCCATACCATATTTCAGTAAATACCCGTCAGAGGTGGCAAATCCAAGTCCAGAAAGTCAAAAACCTGCCACAGTTTGGCTTTAGCCCTTGATGCTAGCAAGCTAGCTCCCTAGCAGGTACACGAGCACCATGGGAGCTAGCAGGGAAGCTAACTAGCTAGCACCTGGGGCTAATGCTGCCTTCACGTGGTATCCAAAATATGGTAAATAATAATAATAATATTCATTTTCAGTAAATTGGAGGGCGGAATTTTGGCGTCAACATTTTTAAAAATACAAATGCCAATCTCGACTCTGTTGTAATGTCTTAAAGCATGTTTATTGAACAATTTATTCAAAATCCCTTTTTTTTTTTTTTAAATCTTAGACAATATGCATCCTTTTAAATTTCTAACAAAATGCTGAAGGAGCGCCCAAGGTTATCAGTACGTCTTAAAAAGTTAAATGGAAACTTAAACAAGTACATACCATAGCGCTCTCTAGTTTTCTACACTAAATATTTATTTCCCCCAAATTTTAAAATACCTGAAATCTTAAACTTTCCCATTTCTTTGTTTTAATGTTGAACAAAAACAAAATGGTTCAGAAGCATCTCTTATAAAGTTAACTGACAATGTAAATAAATAGTTAACTGAGATTGAAATGGTTTTAGATTTACCTTATAAGATTTTAAAAAGAAGGCTGACACCGAAATGTGTCAAAATGCCTCAATATCAGCGCCAATCGAACCTCTGTGGGAAAATCAACAATGAATAATCTTTTCTTCTTCTTTTTTTTTTTAATTACAATTTTCAAAATGATAACGCTAACTTGCGATACGCTACACTGTATCTGCATGCGTGCTTAAGTACGATATTATATAAAAATAAATCAAATAAAATTGGCTACGATTGTGACGTCTGAAAGAGGCTTCCTTTGTGCTCATTTGAACTCGTGCATCGCTGGCGTCGGGCCCAAACCTCCCGTGTCCAAATGTGATCAATTTCCCTTTTTTTTTTACACTATTCTACCCAATCGGTCAGTTGTTTTCATACGTTGACTACTCTTAAGTGTTGAAAATGGCTTTTAGTGTTTAACACTTCAACAAACAAATCTTGTTTTTGCGTTTCCTAAATGTTTTTTTTTTGAGATGCGAGAATTGCGCCCGACGCGAGCAATACGCAAGATTGCAACCTCACTCCGCAGTCAACATCAACTTCACAGCAGCCTCGTTAACGAGACTCGTTACCAAACGTGCGGTCGATGGCAACATGTGGTGGTGAATGAATGAACGCACAAGTTACTCACTCGCACATACACACGCACACACACAGATAAACCTCTAGAGGGAGCCGTACTCATCGTTGACAGGAGGAGCGGTCTTGGCCAGAGTCTCTGACGCGTCCACTGAGAGGGGGAGGTGGTCTGCTCCGTCTCCATTGGGCAGAGAAGGGGCAGAGGGCGGGCTCTCTAAGCTAATGAGATCGTCGGGGATGGCCGAGGGTCTCTCCGTGCCGTTACTCAGCTCTAAGTCGAACGTGGCGTTATCGAGGCCCATGTCGCGGGCGAGTAAGTCGTACATGTGCGCCGGTGATGCCAGGAGGTCGTTAGCGGGGGAGGGGGACACGGGGGGAGGGATGACTCGGACCAGAGGGGATTCTTCAGCATCCGGTGCGTTAGGAGCGCCCCGGATGGCTGTAGGCGAGGGGTTCGGGTAGGGGTAGTGAGAGTAGGACGGCTGGGCGGGCTTGTCGGAGGTGCAGTTGGAATCGGGGTCTTTGGGAACGAGCGGCGGGCCGGGAGCTGCTTTCTTGGGTTCTGGGGTAAGAGGAGGCTCCGAGGCCAACGGAGAGACGGGCGGGCTAGCTTTAGCCTTTAGCGCGGCAAGTTTAGGCGAATGCCTCCGTTTGGGCGGGACGGGCGTCCCGGGTTTTTGAGTCCGTTCGAGGGTGGTCGGCGGGCTTTTCTTCTCCTCTTCGTCCGCCGCCCACTCGGCTCCCCTCTGCTGGACTAGCGGCGCCATCTTCGCCTCGACGGCCGCCCCGCACACGGGCGGAGTCGGCGGCGCGGCGCTCGTCTCCGGGCTGGGTGCCGGCGCGGCGATGGGCGTGGGCGAGGGGTCGTTGGCCGGGGTGGACAGGCTACACGTGAGCGTGGTGGTCTGGCTAGAGGGGCTGTCCTGAGCGGGGTCAATGGTGGGCGTGGCCGTGTCAGAGGAGAGCGTGTCCAGTGCCAGGGCAGCAGTGAAAGCCGCCAGCCTGAGAGAGCAGGGAGAGAACAGACACACAAACTAGACACCAGGGTGACTGTGACACGGGAAGGGTGGCACCGAAGCGGCATGCGAGAGGATTAGTCGGGCCTCACAAACGACACAAAGCAGCTCAAGTCAAGGACGACGACAAAAAAAAAAAAGAAAAAGAAAAAAAGCAACTATTATTAAGGAGAAACAAAAAGTCATGCCGTGAGTGGACATTAAAGGGGCGGGGTTGCATCCCATACACACAGCGACATGGACGAGTACTGACTGGCAAGGCTGGAAACCCAGCAGAGAACTACCACGCAGAACGAGCCACCTTCAAACAGTACCAGCGACAATGTCATGTACGCTTTACTTTGTCTTTGCGTGCCTTTTACTGGTATTGCTTCAACATCGGTTATCATCACACAGTAAACAAAACCACACACTCTCAGTGGACTCCACTCAAGAATGACCAGAACTTGTCCGAAAGGAGTGCATGAAAGCGGGTCAAATTTGGTCCTGGTGAGGGGGATCAACGTGAATTCTTGGAAGTGGAGTGCAAAGTACAACAGCTGATAAGACTGTTTAAGAGCAGCAAATGAAGAAGAAGAAAAAAAAAAAAAAAGTCTGTGCGGCTGTCAGCTCTACTCACTCTGGCTCTGTGAGGGGCGTGGTTTCGTTGGGTTCCGTAGGGCCTGCTGCGTTGTGATTGGCTGTGCACTCATCCTCCGTTCGGACCTCCACGATGGGCTCTTTGGACTCGTCTTTCCTGTGGACACGTACACGTCAATAGAGCGACTTACACGGAATGGAGAATAATTTGATGTTGTCCTTGGTCACAAATATGCAAAAGCAGATCCTCACTCATTTGCATACAAAGTACATGATTGGCCATTGATCATTTGAATGTGATGTAATCACGTCCGTCATTTACATGAACGCACTTTTCAGTATTTAGACGGACATGAGGAATGTTTGTAGATTTGTTTCAAAGCATATTTCTTTCTCACTAAAACGGGGGCAACACAAACCCTGTCACATTTTGGGGATTATTTTTTTTAAATTTCACTTAATTTGTTAGAAAATTACTGTTTATTGTATAAGTATGGCATATAGTGATATGCAGTTAAATCCACTTCTATTAGACGGTAGAAGGTACAATTAAATAAAGTACGTAACTGTTCTTCATACAACCAAGTAAGTCCTGGCTTCTTGTGGTCATATCAGCTTCGTACCCAGGTTATACATTCAAGCAATTTTTGAGTAAATTGAGACGAGATCATCAATTTTTCAAATATTTCTGTTTTTTGCAACATTGTTGTTTGGTGTGCTGTGAGATCTTTAGATTTTGTTTTAATATATAGAATGGCCACTTGGGGGCAGCACGAGAACACAACTACATTAAACAAGAATGTGAAAATCCAGTACCAGCTTGAGTAAAAAAAAAAAAATGAATGAATTAAAGTCACATTGGCAGGTTGTAAAGAATCTGTTAAGAGATATTTCATATGAAATCAACAAGAAGGTTGAGTTTCAAATGATCGCAAATGACACACTTATGACATGAACTTTTAGTCAGTGTTAATTTCGTCAACAAACTACACAAAAATAATTTTGTCGACTAAATCGGTATGCTTTTTCGTCGACTAATGAAGACGAGACAAAAATGTAACTTATAAAACTGGACTAAAATCAATGGTCATTTTTAGTTCATGAACAAAAACGAGACGAAAATTATATGATTTTGTAAAATCTTGTCTCTGCTAATCTGTCACGGCGAAACTGTCATGTGACACTCGTGACAGTGACACATCACATATTCAAATCTGCAGCTAGCCAGTGCAACATGAACAAACACATGGGACAGACAGGAGGTGGATTCATGGTGAAAAGTAAAAAAAAAAAATTAAAAAACGGCTATAATGTTCCAACAATGTTAATCCGACCGCTAACTAATGATGGTTAATTTACTATCTTGTAACATGGAGTCAAAGTAGCCACTTGTTGATTTACTGTAATTGTGTGTGTGAAGTTGTTTTTCATTTGCTGACAAAAAAAATATATACAGGGGTAAAATGATTGTCCTGACTAAAACATTGACAGTTTTTGTTTTGACTAAGACTACACGAATACAATTATGTTTTCTTGGATTAAAATAAAGACTAAAATGGTAGATTTATAGTTGACTAGTAAAAACGCGATGGTGACTAACTATAGTAAAAATGATTCGGAGAAAAAAAAAAAAAAAACTGAAGCGTGATTGATGCTGTACTAAAACTAAGACTAAATTTCAAAGTGTCTGATCAAATGGAGGTTTTCATTCACTGAGATTGCAAACGTGCGCCGGCCACCTACATGAACGCTGCCTTGCCCTCCTCCAGGTCTTTGCCTTTGGTGCCGGAGGCCGACTTTCCGCACAGGCACATGATGAGGCCGCACTTGTTGACAAAGTAGCACGTGACGTCCACGGCCAGGAGCAGCAGGACGAACGCCACCACCAGGATGCCCGCCCACAGCATGATGCCGGCGGGGAACGCCGCCTCTTCGTCCAAATCTGACACAGACAACGGTAACGACACCACAGTGGGGAGCCCGCAACGGGGTTAGGTCATAAATAGATCAATCGATCTGCAAAATTGTTTCCAAAGAAGAAGCGACTCACCTGCTGCTGATGCAGTGTTTTTTATAAACATGCGGGATGCAAAATAGCTCTCAGTCACATGTATTCAACATCATGTGTTTATTTGGTGTTAAGATATGAGATCTTCAAATATTTATCTCAAACATTTTGTTTACAGTCGCGTTAATGTAAACGGTGATTCCCAACCACTGCCGTAAGACATCATACAGTGATAATTGGTCCCCAAAAATATTTGTTCATTAAGAAAGTATCTTGGCTGAGGAGTTGGCCACAACTTGAGCCACAAACACAACAGATGGACCAACGTGGCATGACTATATTTCTTTTATTTCTGGTTTATCTGACGTCAAATTGGTCGATAATTGCCAATAATTATCGGCCACTGATATTACGGTGCATCCTGAATATATACACACTGTGGCATTTTCACCATTGAGACAGAAAATAATGTGAAAATGCTACAGAGAAATCAACGTATTCAAGTTAGGCCCCTTAAGCGAGTGGCAACATAAGATGGCGGCACATACAAGAACTTCCTGTTCTTAAAACCATGAGTGTACTGTATTCCTTGAGACTAGAACAGAAAACAAACCAAAATTTCGAGGTACGACGATCGCATTTATATGACCAAATATTCGGGTTCGAAAAAGGGAAATCCGGGGGGGTCTTATTCAGACCCGAATAACAACATATTCAGGTTTTTGTGCGTGTCCTTTAAAACCCGGATATTGACAATATTCAGGTTTTAAAAACGGCTACTGACTGCATGTAAATGTAGTAACTGTGTAAGCATGTTTATATAAATGTCAATGAAGTTGATATCGTTCCATATTTCAGAATATGTACTCTTTGTGTTGTGAAATTTTCTAATTTCAAAGATGTGCCTTGGCTGATGAAAGGATGGGAAACACTTAAGTAAAATACTGTTTGAACATAAATGACGCTCTTAAGACAGGCGTGCAGCTCGGTGTGAAAAAAAAAAAAAAAAAAAAAAGCACCCTTAAGTTAACATTGTAGAAAACATGGTTAGGTTTTCCCAAACACTTTGACATGCAGGAGAAATGTCACATTAAAGCACAACTCATTGTAATACATCATGTACACGACTCCTATATAATTAGGCTGTTAGCTGTTTTTGTTGGCGTAAAGGTTTAGTTGCTCTTTACATAATATACAGCACACTTCAGTGAGCAATACGGTTGAGCAGTCACTCCGTTTTTTTAATAGTAAGAAAAACACTAGTTGTGGAGAAGCTGCTCGTTTGTTGCTGCCAACTCTCACTCATCTATGTTGGCGCTTCACTGCCAACATGTGCAGGATTGAGGGGAGGGGTGGGGGGGGGGGGGGGGGTTCCACTGCCTTTGGTTCAGTTCTGTCGCGAAGACCACACCATGCACTCACACACATACACACGTCTGTCACAGTTTTTTTTTTTTGTTGTTGTTGTTGTTGTTGAAAAGTGTGCGCAAGAGACAGCCGGGCCGCTCTCGCGCGGTTTACGGGAAGCCGCTGCCAAAACTACGAGAGCAGCAATGCGGTGATGACGGACAGGATGAGCGAGACCACACAGCACGTGACGGACGGCGAGCCCTGAGTGGCTTGGGATGACAATGTCCGGAAGCGGTGCCGGAGATCAGGAACGGTGGACGGGGGGGAGAAAAAAAGGAGGATGAGGGGAGAAAAAGAGAAGGGATGGGGGGAACAGAGGGAGAGAGAAAGTGAAAACATGTTTGAAAAAACAAAAGGTGAAAACATCAAAGAAAAGAAGGGGTGGGGGGGGGGGGGCAACAAATTGAAGTGAAAAGCACAAAGCGGGGAAATGTCTGATGAATGGACAAGATGGCGTCGGGGGGGCACGGACAAGCTTCAGTTAGCTGATTAGTCAGCTGTTAATTAGCACAAACTATCTGCCCTCCTTCCACCGTTAGACTGAAGATGGTGCCGGTTATTGAGAGGGGCGAGTGAGGGGGGGTTAAGTAGCCTGGCCCACTTGTGCAGGAGCAAACTCAAGCTCATTTAGCGACGGCTGTCAAAGCTTGCAGTGGGGAAAATTCTGCCGGAAAAGCATTTTTTTTTTTTATCCTCGCCGCTGTCAGAGGAAATCTATTTTTTCCGGCCCCGTAGATTTATTGAGTCGTCATTTTTACCTTTCAGGGCAAAAATAGAAGGTGTGCTTTGAGTGGTGCTCCTCGGTGTGCTTGTGTTTAGTTGCGGTGTTAAAGCGCGAGCGGGCGGGCGGGCGCGACGGAAGGGAGCCCTACCTGGCATGACGGCCGGCTGGACCGACGTCCTGATGGACATGCTGGCCCGCTGCGACTTGCCCTTCTGGTTCTCGGCCACCACCGAGATGTCGTACTCCGTGTCCCACTCCAGCCCGCTCAGGATCACGTAGTCGCTGTCGCTGGGCATGCGGACTTCGGGTTTCCACTGCGCCGACTGAATCTAAAGGCACACGCACGTTTGTGGTTGAAGCCAAGTTAAGGGATTCAGATTGGAGTTTCTATTTAGGGTTGTGATTTTCAATCTTGGGTTGGGGATTCAATCCATGGTTTGGTTTTAAAATTGAAAGGATAGGGTCTCAAATTAGTTAGGGTTTGAAAATAGGCTTTAAAGCCTGGTTTAGGAAATTTAACCATAGTTAAAAGTTTCAAATTTGGGTTTCAAGGCAGGGTTAGGATTTTAACTCATTCACTCCCAGACATTTTTACTAAAACAACCACCTTCGCTCCCGGCTGTTTTACTGGATTCTGGCCACAGAATATTGTGTTCTATTACTATAAAAACATGGACTCTACCAAAAGAAAGACTAGAGTTTCTTCTTTCATCAGACAAAAAAGTATTTGTATCTGTTTGTTTTACAGAAATTAGCGTTAGAATGTAGCTAAGTTTCATCATTATTCAAAAACCAGTTGAAAACGCTGGCAAAAAGAGCTTGTAGCAACATGGCCCTGGCTGATCTCTTATACTCTGTTGCCACCATTTTGTAATAACTACCATTGCTTTAAGCCACCTCTTCAGATCAGAAGTTGCATCATCAAAGCCTTTTGTATGCTCTAGCACACGGTTCTCAAATGCGGTCCTCGAGTACCCCTATCCAGCATGTTTTCCATTTCTCCCTTAGCCAACACAGCTGGGGATCATTATCAGGCTTCATGCACAGCTTGCTAATTAGCATTAAAAAAAATTTTTTTTAAAGAAAAACGTATGAATACGTTTTTTTAGGAATGAAGGAAAAAAAATATATATATATTTTTAAACATATTTAGACGTTTTTGGGTTTGAATGAGTTTAATTCGGGGTTTGTTGCCAAACTCAGGCTTTGAAGCTGACCTTAGGGTTGTAAGATTTGTAAAGATTTCAAATAAGAGTTAAAGGGTTTCAAGTAACACGCCACTATCTTTTTGGTGTTTCCAAAAGCAACTTCATATTTTCCTCACTTGTCACTTCCTGACATTTGTACTGCTTTGTGGTTCAAGTCCACAGTACGAGCTTGATATCCACAAAACTCCCCTTGCCGCCATACTCACCGGTTTGAAGCGGACGAGGTAATGGAGGATGGGCAATCCGCCGTCATCCTGCTTGATCCAGCTGACTTTCAGGGAGTTGCCTATTGGCTGAAGTGCCCCATCCAGTTTGGGAGGACTCGGATTTCCTACAGGCAGGGAGCAACAGCGCTTTTTATCAACATTTCACTGAAAGAAAAAAAAAACATCCCAGACCAGCGAGTTGGGTTATTGAGGAAGGGGAAGCGTCTCGTGTTTAGAAGTTGAGATGAAGGTGGAAAGTTTTACAAAGCGTTTCGCTCTCTTTGTTGTCGTGTTTTTTTTTGTTTGTTTTTTTCAGGTCATTGGCCCTTCCTTAGAAGCTTTGCCTCCAGATGGTGGAGTCACACTCATTACTAAATGACACACGGGTGCGTGCTCATCTAATTCAGTCTGAGTGGCACTCAAACAGAATCCAGATGACTGACTGATATAAGGACACACACACACACACATTTCCACACACACACACACACGCATTCCAAGCCTCCAGAGCTTTTTTCTCATTGACTGCAATGTTTACAGCACAACAAATTAGCACTGGATGACATGTTTATGCTACTCGGCCTGATTTCGATAACAAAGGTTAAATGCAGCACTCAGGTTACTAACAAGCTTGCAAAAAAAAAAGAAAAAAAAAGTTTGTCATCAGAGTTAAAAGACGACAAATAGAAGAAGCTGTGGTTAGACTTTATATTCACACTCGGTCCAAGCTGCTTGTGACGGTGAGGCAATGAGTTTGTTAGGAAGCGCTCTCGGCATGAATACTAAAAGCTTCTGATTGAGAACCAGAGCAAAGTGTGGAAAAGGGAGTTGTGTTTTTTGTAGAGAGAGCATTTAATTATAGTGGAATGAGTCCAAAATGATATCCTCTCCAATGTGTGTCTGTAAGGAGAGAATGGATTCACTTTATTTGCATTTTATATGTTTGTACAACTAAGGAAGAGATTGTTATAATATTACTAGTGCGGTAAATTGATTTTTTAAAAGTATACTTGACTCATTGAGCCATTTTCTGCAGTAAAAAGTTAATATTTTGCCTATAATTGGAAGAAAAAAAAACATTATTATTATTCACGAACAATTAATGCCTTTAATACCTAAAAAAAAAAAATTCCCACGTGCTGTCGACTGAAGATGACATCACCTGTGCTGAGGAAGTAGGCAACAACCAATCATGGTTCAGTTTGCACCAAACGCAGGAAACCGGTGAACCATGATTGGTCGTTAGCTACTTCCTTACCACGGGTGATGTCATCTTCAGTGGAAAAAAAATGTTTTTAAAAGACATTATCAAATTAATTCTGGACAAAATATGAACTTTTAAAAACGAGTTTTGATATCAGAACATTGTTTGACTTTGGACAATTCCGCTGCAACATTTCCTCCACATGAGATTAATAGCGGTGCAACCCACAGGTAGCTGCCTCTCAATTACAATTCAAGAGACGCTGATAAACATCGCCAAGGTAACCGGCTCTGGCTCTAATTAATCCCGCCAAGACGACGGATGCCTACTCGATTGATTAATGGCGTTTTAGTTCCAACTTTGCTGCGTGTCCGCTTAGAAGCAATTAATGTGGCGTTTAATAGCGGCGTTCGTCGATTAAAGCAATCAGTCTCAACGCCAAGTTTACCTTCTGCAGAGCGCAGGGGGGAGTTGGGGGTGGGGGGGGGGGGCGGTCGTCACGATGCCATGCAAGAAGAATAACAGTCACATGAATTGCACATGTAAGGGAGGGAGCATAGGACACATGACTAGCATGCTAAAACTCTGGAAGGGGGGGCATCAGAGGCTAGGATGGGTCTCGAGCGTGTGTGAAAAGGAGCAACTGATAAGTCACCGCTGAGGGGAACAATCCAAACAGTCGACGGCACAAAGCCGAACCCAGAAGAGTGACGTTTGCCTTTTGAAATGGAACGTTGGTTTTAATTCATTACTATGACGTTTAGTAATTCACACACTGCTAATTGTACTGTCAGATAACTTTTGGGATGGGGGGGTGCAATACATCATTCTACATCAACGCAGCCTCCTTTTACAAAAAGATCCCACAAAAGGCATTTATCCAGGCGGGAATTTGTTGTGTACTTTCACATGGCAACGCCGCATCCCCGATCAGGTAATTGGATGATGTCATTGCCAAGTGAGACGTATAAAAATACGTATTGGCTGCGAGTGTGAGCCTGTAACACATATGCGGCATCCATGTTGTAAAAGGGGGCTTTAAAACTACGTCTACCAAAAACTAATTTGTACATTTGATAGAAACTAATCTGCACAAGCTACTCTAATCATCCGGACTACAGAACAAACCTGTGTCTCCTGAGAATAAACCAAAATCGTCATCTTAAGACAAGGAAAAACACACAATGGCAATTAATCATCTGTACTTCCTATTGAACTTAATGAGGCAGTCAAGGTCAAGATGAGGTTGAGTTACGCTTCTCATGAAAAACACTTGAAATATAACCTAATGTTACGCATACACTATTCACCTCAATTGAAAATGTTAAAGAAAACACTTGTCAATTTGGCTTTAGTAAGCATTTAAAATGCAAGTGCCTAAAACAAAATGAGCCTTAATTGCAGACTTGACTTGATGAGTCAACTGTTTGGTTTAATGTCTTCTCCTGCCACCAGGGGGTGCTAATAGCTAAATAACAGTCTCTATATTGACAGTGCATTTCTTCCTGTGGTGTAATTGATATGGACCAAGTCACATTTATTGTGTGAGCCTAATGAAATGCAAATGTTAATTCAAAATGGAGTGTAGTCGTGTCTACAAAGTGGTGATGAAAAGGGGCTGGCGGGAGCTGAGAGTTTATTGGAGCAACAATAACCATGATGACCTTTAGTTGTGATGTATTGTAATGAAGGTGTGTGTTTTTTTTTGTGGTTTTTTTTTTTTTTTTTTTGCAAAGGCGGTAACGCCATTCACAAATAAGCATGCGAAGGAATGATTGTTTCACGTTTTGTCATTTCTTTACTTTGCAACATTGTAGTGACTAACAGCTGTTTGACAGCCGGGTTTTGATGTTTGTCCAAGTCTTAGTCTAAATGGAAAACGGTATATGCCCGTTTGTCAGGTCCATGTTTGTCATGTGAGGAACTTACGGACTGGCTCCGTCTTGAAGATCTCCACGGGGCAGCTTTCGCCTTCCCCCTTCCCGTTGATGGCAGACATCTTGACTTCATAGTTGGTGTCTGGCCTCAGGTCTGTTATGGTCACCTCGCCCATGGAGCCTAACGGTGTCAAAGTTCATGGTCAGCAGGGTAGAAAGTAAATGTTGAAGTCTACCATGCCAGTTCAGTTCATATGGATCAGTTTCAAGGTTTTATACATTTTATGACATCGTTTTTTGTGTCTGAATTTATTTGGAATGCCACCAGACCGGACGGCGTGTACAAGACGGCAGACAAGAGAGAACAAACCAAAGGAAAAACAGCAACAACACCTGCTAATTCTATATGCGGCCAGATGGGAGCGGGAGGAAAACTCCACTTCATCACATACCATCTTTGAGCTCGTAGATTCTCTGCGACCAGCTGCCTCTGCCTTGCATCCTCCACGCTGCTTTATACTTGAGCACGGGGACGCCACCGGTGGACTCGGGCTCCTCGAACTGAACCAGCGCGGTGGTGGAGAAAGGTGACACCTCATTGATGAATGGAGACGATGGCACCTCTGTGGTGGAATGGAGGACAGGAAGTGAGGTGAGAAGAGCAAACGAGATTGGATTTTTTTTCCTTTTTTGAGACTGACCGGCTTGAATGAGGACGAACTCTTTGGCCTCTGTGCCCATCTCATTGGAAGCAGTGCAGTTGTAACTCCCAAAGTCGTTCTCGGATGCCGGCGTCACCTACAGAGGGGCAAATTACAATTGCTCATCCCATATATAGTAAAACTGTGCTCAGTGTTTGTCGTAATGTTTTTTTGCTTGAGTACTAGACCAAACGCTGCCAAATTTGAATTGCATCAGCAAGTATAAAAATGAAGGCTTCAAAATTGCTATTTTTGTATGCCTATACAATCCTACATGAGCCATGAAAATATATCCGCTCAATGCCTCCGGTGGCTGAACTATATCCCACCGTGTTGACGTGGGGCTTTCCATGTTACAACAAGAGATGCTAGCTCCCAAGCTAACAGCCGTCCGGGACTATCGCCATCGTTTGAGAATAAAAATAACAACACTGGGCTGCAACTTATGGCATCCAGGCGACTTCAAACTGCAAGACAGCTTAATTAATTAAATAATGCTACAGCTCCACTATTAAGTACTCTAAAGTCTTTGCACGTTCCCAAACTTGAGTACGCATTTTGAGACAAATATTTGAATTCATGTTGCACAACAAATTTAAATGTTTAAAGCGTGAGGGTGCGGGAGATACACTGTATTGTATTTTTAGTCGTTGCTGTGGATTTCCCGCTGGTGAATTATTCACTGTACAGAGCTGAAAGTAAACGCATGAAATCTTGATGGCGTGAAGGCGCCATTGGCGAGCGCGCCCGTCTTACCTGCAGGTAGCTGGCCGAGGGCGATCTGAAGATCTTAATGTTGCTCGTGTTGGCGTTGGGCAGCGTCAGTCCGTCCCGCAGCCAGGCGATGGTGACCTGGCTGGGGTGAGCCTGCACCTCGCAGCTGATGTTGACGGCGTTGCCCTCCCAGGTGTACACCGCCACTTCGCCGTGGATCTTGGGGGCGTCTTGGGAGAAATGCGTCCGATTGTTACGCTCCTAATCTCAAGGGTGTAACGATGCTTGAAATGAAAAATGCATCCGTGCATTTTTATAAGATGGGAATATAGACGCCACAGTGTATTGTCACACTAATATTATACACTTGGAATGGTGAAATAATGACAAAAAAGACCAGATGAAAATGATTTCGGTTATTGCAAACATTTCCAGTGACTGCGTTTCCAAATAGGTTGGCTTGATTGAATGGGCTAATCACATTCAGCGTGTTTGTAAGACATCCTAGCACTGAAGTTATCTTTCACACAAAATGCATAAATTGTCAACCCAGGTCTTCTAATTATAAAACTGAAACGTGTGTTCAAAGCATGCTTTTGCATCAAAGAATGATGCATCAAAGCCATTCACAGAGATATAAGGTGATTTTTCTTCTCTCTTTAAAAAAAAAAACGGGTTTTAAAGCATTTTCATCATTTCTGATCCCTCAAACTGCTTCTTCTTAGCAACTATTGACATCAAAAGCTACATTTTACACCGATTTCAGCAAAAGGTGCCTTTTATGCAGCTATGGTTATCATTTTTCATTTTCCGAGGTGTAGTAACAGAAGTGCAGTAAGTGATGTGCGGCAGCTGTGTTGACAATTCATTTTGATTCCACTTTTGTGTTAAAAGCGATTTTCCGACAAATCCCTAATTATTTCAACGGAATGCATCTAATTATCATATTGCATGACTTGTCGTAATTTCCTGCTTTTTTGGGGATCCGTGTGGAAGGCACAGACTGAAAAATACCGGATGTAATATTTTGAATTACAGACGCAAGTCAGACGATGTAAAAGTGTTCGACTTTTTACGTGGAATAGTAACATGGAAGAAAGGCGGGAAAATGTCATCTTTCAGAGGCAGAAGGGCCTTGTGATAATGCATGTCGTTAAGCGAACACATCGACATTTTCATCATTCTCTGTGAGAGGAAGGGGTTAAGAAATGTCAGGGCGTAATGGAAGCGAGGAGCCGCCACACAGCGAGCTGTCGGATGAAGAGCTCTGGGCGACAGGCCGCATATCTCAAGCCCCTGCGCCAGGTTAGCAGACGCTTTCGACAGCACGCTGCTGATTTTGCAAATTCATGTCATGTGCTGACAGAAAACGGGATTACGGTTCTGCTGCTACCACCCAAAAAACTTCAAATCAAAGCGACTGGGAATGCAACATCTTCATGATATTGGAGGTAACGCATTATTTGCTGCTGGACCGCCATTTTTTTTTTTTCAGGCGTGCAATGAATTACATGGCACAAGAAGACATGCTCAGGTTACCCTGATACTTAATGTTTTCATTTCATTGTTTTATTTCATTGTTTTAAGTCATGACTAGAACACAGGTGTCAGAGTCCGGTCCTTGAGGGCCCGAGTCTTGCATGTTTTTGAGGTTTCTCTACTCCAACACACCTGATTCGATGATCAAGATCCTTATCAGGCTCCCACAGAGCTTGCTGATGAACTTAAATATGAATCAGCTGTGTTGAACGTGGGAAACCTCTAAAACATGCAGGACTCAGGCCCTCGAGAACCGGACTTTGACACCGCTGACCTAGAAACATTTTTTTTAATTCTAATATTTACTACTAATAAACTGTCATAAACGAAGGATTCGCTTAACTCATTTGATCCCCAAAACATATAAATACGTTCTATTTTAAATATTACTATGCTGTAAAAGACGCATTTATACTTTTTTTTATTTTTATGCTAGAGCATACAGAAGGCTTTGATGCAGCCTCTGAACTGAAGAGAATGCTTGAAGCAATGGTAGTTATTACAAAAAACGGCCAGCAGGTGGCAGCAGAGTATAAGAGATCAACCAGGGCCATGTTGCAAAAAAGCTGTTTCCCCCCACTGTTTTAAACAGATTCATGAATAATGATAAAACTTAGCCATATTCTAATGCTAATTGCTGCAAAATAGAAACATATAGAAATATACTTTTTTCCCGATGAAAGAAAAGACTCTTGTCTTTCTTTTGTGGGCATTGCAAAATCAGACAAAATCCAGTAAAACAGCCAGGAGCGAAGGGGGTTGCTTCAGTGAAATGGCTCGGAGTGGATGAGTTAAGTATTTTGTAAATAAAACAATCACCTATTTATTTCTTGCTTTGTGCACCATCTTGGTGAAAACAAAAGTATGTATTTCCCACCATCTTGTTGGTGCCAAGGCAGTATGTTGACGTGAGATCAAGCGCTTGACTATACAATGAATACTTACAGCGGACCTCCAGATAAGCCCCCTGGTCGTCTTCCCCGATGGCACTGCGCGCCGAACACAGGTACTGCCCGGCGTCAGTGTACTTGACGTACTTGAGCGTGAGGGAGGAGACGCGAGCGTCGCTGCGCACCACCACGTTCCCATCCTCACTCTGAACAGAAGCAAACAACAGCCCGGTTAAGGAGACGCCACATCCATCGTCTCATTTAAATGGCCCATGATGTCGATGGGAACTAGGCTGAGGAGCAGAAGACATTTGATTACAGGAAAAAAAAGGCAACAGATGTGGAAACACAAGAGCACAGTCGCGGGGAGCTGATCAATAATTCATGACGGGGGAACCATGCGGCGCTTTCCACTCGCAGTGCTTAGCAACTTGTGACAGCGCCGCTTCACCTTAAGCCAGCTTTTACGTTGCTTTCATTCACGGTCATTTGATTTGATGATTTATTTATTTTTTTTAATTTGGGGAAGGGGACGGGGTTCGATTGCTTGTCATGATCACCTCGGCACTGATTTGGCTGCCAACGCTTTCCAAAATGTGTATCAAATTCCGTGAGGGAGAGAGCGCGTTGCATTCCGAGCCAGGGAAATGACAACAGGCAGCTGGCTAATGAGTTATGTAAATGACTCCAAGCACTCAAGAGATGCTACCTGCTTTCATCGACACCTGACTTGAAGCAGCTTCCCCGCCTGCAGGGTCACTGCCACTTCAAAACGCTCCCTCACAAGATCGGAGCACTACTTGTGACACTGATTACAAACCAGCCTAATGATAACAGTAATGCCCGTAACAACTGTTTCTCTGCAGTTAAGATGGCAAATAATTGCCCCACCGCCAGTCCTGATAATTGTCGTTTATGACTTTGCCCGCGTTGGTTTCATTTTATCGAGCTGCAAATGACAGATGATGAATTGTCTTTGAGGTGCTGCCTTTTGTCTGATTTGCCGCGCTTGGCGAACCTCAAGCTGTCAATCCGTATTGTTGCATTTAATTAATGGATTTGGGACACAAAGTTGATGTATTTATTTGTTGGTGGATTGTTCATTTTATAAGGTGCGACAGCAGCAAACGCCCTAAGCAGCTCATTTTCAACTTTTTTTGTGTGTGTGTGTTTTTTTTTGTGAATGGCTCCGGTCCAAGCTGCAAGCAAAACAATGCTAGGGATGCTTTTACACATACTGATTGAGGAGGCAGCCTGGGCGGCCATGTAAAGAGAGACTCTGCTAGTTTGTATTCCAATTGAATAGGCTACGCATGCCTGCAGCATTCATTATGCATCGCGGGTAGAAGAGACTGGAGCAACGCTTATATAACACAATGGCCTTTTCTTCTGACCCCGGTGCAGAAAACATTCTCCGTCGAACTGTGCAGCTTGGCAACGCTGCGCGGCCGATGCACAAGTCTAAATTTGTCATTTACTAAATATTGATTCTTTGTTTTGAGCAATATTTTTTTCATTTTCCTATTAGAAACGTCTGTTGAAGCTCTACGTAAGACTAGAAGTCACGAAGGTACGTCCTGATATAGCGGAAAGGGGCGGATCTATTCAACTGCTCAAACCCAGGCTTCTGTTTGGGCAGCATTTATTGATACAAATGTGTTTTTATAATGCTACTTCCTGAAACTATCACAATCAATATTAGGGATGTCAAGGTAATTGTTTATTTGTTCAATCTCATGATTGATCCCATGACTAGGGGACGTTGAGCTGCATCCACGTTCCACAGTTTCATTCCAATCAATGTTACAGGCATCCAAACAGGAGTTCAGAACATTCTGAGAGTAATACTTTCAAATAGGGATGGGCGAGTATGGGCTGATACCCGCCCTATTTCAAGGTATTGGTACTCATGACGGCAGCCAATACTCATGACCGCCGCCCTCTTGTGGCCGTTTTACAATCAGGAACTAGAAAATTCAAAATTAAAAGAATAGAAAATTGTCATTAATTCTTCGCAATTTTATTTTTATTATTTTTTTTATTGTATAAATTTTATGTATCCAAATTACTATTATCAGTACTTGGGATCGATGACTACTCATACAGGTATCGGTCTAGAAAAAAAATAATGCTATCGAACAATCCTATTTTCAAATTTGCAAAATCAATTAATGAGTTCACTGATGAATTTGCCCCATAATAAGAAACTTCTCTTTGAACTAAAGTAAAAAAAAATAAAATAATGCAGCTTTACTGATGCCACATCTGCTGTGTCGCTCTAAACATGGCTGCCATGAGACACGGTGGGTTCAGATGCCATTTTAGACAACTACATCCACCTTGTTGCGTCGCAAGTAATGAGTAAAGGAGGCCTTTATCTGAGGTGTGGCGTTTATTTACTGGGACATGGCATCAACACTCTAAAGCAACATCAAGACTATTCGCACCTCCAAAAAAACAAGCAAAAGCTACAGCACATTTTCTTTGCTTTAACTGCGTAGCAGGCAGAGACAGTCCGGGAACGTCGGAGCGTGAAATCGGGAAACCACTATGGGACACGTTAACTTCACGTGTCACCAAACCTTAACCGGCCCGGCGTATGGAAGAAGGAAATGAGCTCCCCTCTGCAGCTTGATGCATTTGGCGCTAACATGCTCGGCACGCACACAACACTGTTCCATGCTCATAACTCTTCTCCCCCACTGCCTGCCTTCTATTATGGGATGTCTACACGCACACAATGTAGGTGCACTAGAACAGCATGTCTGATGACTTTGATTTTGCCCACCCCTTTAATGTAAACCAATCACAGTCTTGTCGATAAATTCACATCTTTCAAGCACTCCTTGGTAGAAAGAAAGGAAACCTCCATAGGTCTGTTACTTCAATAGGAAGGAACCCGGGCCAAGTGTTTACACAAACCTCGTAATTATCGCCGCGCTTGATGACAAACGTTCCCTCCTCGCCTCTAGTCTCAAACAACTGCATTTCTCATTCAGGTACTCTTGGGCATCGTGATCATTACGGAATGAATGTCATTCCACAAAAGAACAGGACCCTGAGCAAATTTAGATTGTTTATTTAATGTTTTTATTTTTTATACTCATGCTTTTTTGAGGTGTGGGGGGGGGGGGGGGGGTTCTGCCTCTGGCCGCATCTGAGCCTGCATAACATCAATATTTGATGTGGACGTGGACGTAGCAGTGAGTTCATCATCACTACTTTGGTTGAATATTAAAACAGAATGAGATAAATCAGTTTTAATATTCAGCCAAATTAGGGAACTGGATATTGATGTTGAATTTGGTTTACCACATGAATAAATATGTTCTGTACTTCTATTTACCCCACGCAGAAAATATTAAGCCAAGCAAGTTGCTGGCAGATTTTTCTTTTGGCATTTTTATTAAAGTCGCTGGCTGTGATGCGTCGAGGCAGACATAACGCGATGGAGAAGATATTGGCACAGCACTGGGGGAGATAGGACCGCGTGCCAAAGTTAGACTTTTCTTGGTCAACTCAACTTGCTGCCCATTTCATAGACGCTGTAAAAGGTGGCGCAACACAACTGATAGGAGAAATTAGATGTTAAAGATTAATGGATAATGTAAGTGATAAAAATGGGCTGCTTATCAGGGGTAAAAATGAGGAAAAACAGCAAAACAAATCAAGTCTTTTTGAATAGCTCCTTCGTGTATGGCAACTAAAAAAATCAGAAACTGATGTGCAAAAACAGCACAATTCAAAGTTGTAAGATGCATCATGTTTTATTTACTAAGGCACTCTGAGTGGGCCCTTGGTTTATGATGGTTCTGACGTACGTGATTTCGAGGTCACGAATGGCGTGTAATGAACTACTGTAAGAAGACGTGGTCACAAGAATGTACGCGCGGTTTCCGCCATACTACATTTAAAAAATGATATTTCCTTTTACAAAGTGTATTTCCACAACGCAAGCTTTTGTGAACTCAAAGCAGGAACCATCCGGGTCTGCTCTGCAACACTCGGGCAGCACATCCTGTCAAGAGTCAAACCTTCAAAGTAAAAGCATGCAGTACAGTAACACAGTTTTACATCCACTTTCATTGGCCCCGTGATGACGTGACTTGAATAGTCACTCAATAAGCGAGCACCAAAATTGAGTGCAACTGCCGCTATGTTGGCTAAAGAAAGTGTGATGCGTGTTTTTTTCTTTTCAAAGCCTGACTTTTGACAGGATGTTTTACATGAAGAAGAACCCCTTTTTAGACATCACAACAAAACATTCAGTGCTAAGCAATATGATAAAGGTGAGAGAGATGATAGAATTCAAGAAAAGACTCACAACAAAGAACAAAAATGACTTCTCCCTATTCCCGTCTTTCATCAAAACGACTACAGTTATTGTCCATAAAATGTTTGGGCCTTTTTGTAAATATTTTTGGATGTCTGGAAAAGATTATGTACATTTAAAAATTGCATCTTTTTTTATTTGATACTTTTTTTTATAATAAATTAAAAAATTTAAAATACAAAATTATGTATATTATTATTATCCTATGGGAAATATTGCTTTGGTTTTTGTATGACTCCGTTTCAGTCGGACTGTCTAGAATGGATTAATCGTGAAAAATGAGGGTCCACTCTATAAATCAAACTAAAATGGCCTCAGAGACCGCAAAAAAGTTACACCGCCCCCATTATGCGCCTACTCTTCTTCCCGACTTTTATTTGAAGGATTTTCATCTGCATCCATCCATAATCGCAGTCGACTCCCTTGACATGGGAGATGGATGAGTGTAAGGAGGAGAAGAAAAAAAAAAAAAGTCATGCATTTAGAATACCTTGTGCTGCTCAGGACGAGTCCATGATGCCTGTAGAGGACAGAGAGAATAACAAACAACAACAAAAAAGAAGCAGAGTAATTCTTAGAAGGCAATCCTCGTGCGGGTTAAAAAAAGAAAAGAAAAGAAAGCTTTGCTACTGCAGACGGCATGTAAGTATTAAGTCCTATGTGTGTGGGTTTTTTTTTTCTTTCTTTCCATCTTTAATACCTGAGCTTGAATGCTGGATTTGGCTAAAACAGACTAGCACAGCCAGTGCAGTTTTATGCTTTATGTCGACTATTGTGTGACAGCAAAGGCTTGGGTTTGAAATATTTCCAGTAATCCCTTAGTGTGTCCTCTTTGGAACAACACTGCATCTAAGCTCCATTAAGAAGCACGTCTACTGGTGTCATGATAGCCCAAACGCTTTCAAAGATAAGATTAAAAAAAGGTCTTCAGTTTATCGGGAGGCAGCGTTAAAAAAGTGGTGTTGAGATGATCGATTCGCCGTCCTTTTTCTTGCGGCTGTCGTCATCAGACCCGATGATAGCACTAAGATAAAGTAAGGCGCGCTACATTTGCTTTTTAGACTATTCACAACATCATATTTGTATTTAAAAGGCTATGGTAAAGCTGAATAGATAATTTCCAGCCTCTTAAACTCGCCCCTGGGGGCCCGCTTTGTGTTTTTCTACAACCAATAAATGTTGGTCATTACTTTAGTTAATCCTGGCAGCTAAGGATTGTATTCTACGTCTGAATGCAGTATACATTTTCAATTGTAAGAGGATTGCGACAATGTTTACACCGCACATTAACTCTCTCGATTATGTCGACAGCAGTATTATGTTGGTGTTTATTGGCCAGCCATGCAGTTATGTATTCTGTCAGCATTTCATTACAAGAACATGCTGGATAATTTAGCTGCACTATATTGAAAAATAAATGATTTGGATTTTAAATTACAGGTGTTTATTATTTCAAGAATGAAATACAGTAATTCTGCAAATAGTGCCAAAGGGGAAATCTTGAATTATAGGAAACACACTTTTGGAATATTAAACAAAAGCCGCAGTTTGTTACAGCAGACATGTAAAGGAGTTTGAAATAAAGATAAAAGCACTGAATATTGTCAGTCGACTGGAATGCAAATTTTTCGATGGGCTTGTTAAAAGTCCACAATTGATTGAATTTTAGAAAATGACTTGGTTAGCAACATGGTGCGCATTAGCTCAGCCGCTAACTCTTGTGTGAACAATTACAGTCACCAAGTCAGGTCATTGAAGCTACCTGCCTATTTTTTGTGTGCTTTCTGAGTTGAAATGGGAGGCATCTACGGCCAACTATTTGCGGGAATCTACGGTACTTGTATTATGAAGTGACTACGTAAGAAAATGCAATCTGAGTATCCATATCTTGCAACCCGCTGAGAAGAAAGGCTCATGCGCTATCCAGGACAACGTGCTACGTCCATTTGAAATGACAGACACAACTCAATAAGACAAGAAGCTTTGCAGAAGGCATGCTCGGAGGAGAACGTGTTAGAGCATGGAGATGAGGTGCGATGGCTCGTGTAACAAAGAGAATGGCAAACAGCTCTTTCATCAGGTGAAACAGCCGGGAAACTTCCGGAGTGAACGCAATCTGCTGGAATAATTGTCAGAAAAGCAACACAAGAAAAAGTAAATGAAACTATCAATGAACTCACAGCCCGAGTCCCACCTTCATTAGTCGCACATTATAAATGCAGTCCACCGATGCCGGCTAAACTGCACTCTTTAATTAAGTCCTTTAACCCAAAACTAACATATCTGGACTGCCACACAAATATATCTGTAAGTCTAATTAACGAAGTGTTTAACGTTGTGGGTCAGCGGGACTTCTCTTTGTACTTGTAAATAAACTGCAATGAAAAATCGATACCCAACACTGTGAAAAAGTCTTAGACCACCGCTAGCTTTCTCCCTTTAACTACCTTTTCCACAGCCATCATTCTGACATATTAAATGAGTAAAAAGGAGGACAGATGGAAGTGTTTACAATGACATTAATTAGGGTTCCATTCCATTTAGCTTTAAGAGAGGCAGCTCCCTGCTAGTCCCCAAGTAGAAGGGAAGGTCGTAGTAAAAATCTGCCACTTTTGTCTTGTAAACTATGGTTGTAATTTAATAAAGGCACAAAAAAGAATTATTTACATCATTGTATGGTGACAAGTGTGTATATCACAATTCCGTAAAATAAATAAATAAATCACAAATCTTATTTGACAGATTGACAAATATAGACAAATTTAGTAGTAGCTCACATAGAAATTATAAGACTTTTTTAAATTCTTTTTTTTGTTGCCATATTAGAATAAAGTTTAATTGCACATCCACTACAGTAGGTGGCAGTGGCACTCATTGTTTTAGAGTAGCATAGAGCGTATTAGCTCCTCTGCAGAGGTGTACTTGGAATGACTTTATAAACTGATACTTTTCACAGTCATGGCTAAGTGTTGGGGGAGTGAAATATTTTCTTCTTCCTTGGCAGCGTGAAAAAACCCAAATTGAGAGCCACTGCATTATGTCAAAAACGATACAAAATGCTCACTATAGCATTGCTTAAACCCCATATCGAATGGTGAGAGTTATTGGCAGCAGGCACAGTCCGCCCTGTAACATCGCCGTTAAACCTTGCACATTAGCGCAAACAGCAGTTAGCCGCGTTGTCACTGCCGCGCTGCAGAAGAGCTATGGCCCTAATCTGCCAGGCGGCCTAATAGTGTGGAACATCAGCACCTCGTCCGCGCGCGAGGCGGCGGCTCTGCACTGCAGAAGCACTGCATCACTGTCATACTGTACAGTATGTGTGACGCATGTAAAATGAACAGCAGCAGATGGGGACCAACAAAAACAAACAAAACAAAGATGTGATAATTCCACGGGGGGGTCGTTGCGACAGCTCTGTCGGGACTCTTTGTTATCGTCCCCCATTGAGAATTATCTCCCCGCGTTTTTGTGACGTGAAGACGGCAAAATCCTGACCGCGTTTCAAGGCCCCCTGACTGACACAGACCATCATGAGTGCTGTCGTTAAGGAGCAACAACCTTGCATCGCTGCATTACCGAGCATTCAGGCCCGCGCGAACTTTTTGTTTCCCGAAAAGACAACAATTGTACAATTAGAGCTCATCTCTGAAGTCCTTCTGAAACTACTGCCACGTTAATTGGCTTTAGCCTTTCATTAGCAATCAAACAATTCCTTTTCTTGCCGTCTTTGTGCTATTTAATTAGCGATCTGGATGTTGGAGGACCAGATAGGAATGCATGTGTGTGTGTATGTGGGAATGAGGCTAAACCTGTTCATTAATACTCAAATGTTCCATCACTTTGTACTAGACTAGTAGTTCTTAACCTGTTTGGTGAGTCAGTCTCAGGGGTTTAGTGGAGATCAAGACACATACCCGACTAATATGATTCGTGATGACTTGGCCATGACTCGGCTATCTGTGCTGCAGGGAATTTGGTGTGCTCAGTAGTCGACTGTTGTGATGGTACGTCGTGTGAGTTTGTTATTATTGTTATCCCTTCACACTAACTATGTTGAGCAACAACAACAAAAAGTGGTCAGACAAGTATGAGCAAAATGAATTCACGTGTAATGGAAAGTATGGTGTTCCACAGGGTTCAATCAATGCTGGGGCCTCTGCTGTTTTCATTGTATTGACCCAGGGTTGTTTTAACTGTGGTTGTTTTAAAGAGCTGAGTTTGAGTTGAGTGGTGGGAGTCAGCGTCCTAACTTTGCAAAGATTTGCAAAGTCAAGTTGAGCAACTCTCGCCCCCAACACAACTAGTTATTCTAGTAAAACTAGAGGAACCCTTCCTTCAGCTGAAGCATGGAGATGGGGAACACAAGAACACACTTTCTGAATTCAAGGTGAAGAGAGCCAGATTCGATGAAAAGGCTACTCTCGCTGTTCATTTTGTTCACCACTATACCTACAGTATGTCTTGAATGTGGGAAATATAAAATAATAAGGAAGGGTTTTGTGAATGCACATAGGAATCTGGTGGATTAGGTTAGATAAGGTTAGGAACCACTGCGCTAGTATGTAAAAAAAAAAAAAAGCCATCAATTGACAACAAATTAATTTTCCTGAACAATTTCCAACTGTGCCTGTTTAATTTGTTTTCAAATCATCAAAACAAAGTGCTAATAGCTTTATGATTAAACAGCATAACTATCCAATAGATGAGACTCCTGCTGGGGTTGTCTGGACACAGTAGTTTTACTCCACAATTTTAATTTACGTAATCACTGCTTTTATATTGTGCGATCGAGTAATCTCCCTCCTAATCCTCAGAAGGAGCGAGCTTCGCACATCTGTTATTAGACAATGCCGACGCTGAATACCGCGGTGTACAACTCTCGTAAAAAAAAAAAGCATTTCTGGGCCCTAACTTTTACAGTGGAGGTCTGCCGTGAGAAGACTCGAGCGAAGCCAGACAAAGACGTCTTTAAGCGAGAGAAACAATGAATCTGTCAGAGCGCAGCAGCTGTAACTCGAGTTGCTTTAGTTTTTGTCCTGTAACAAAAGCTGCATTACAACCAGAGCCACTGTGGGGTTGTTGAGGGGGGGCATGTGGTGGGAAGACTTCCCGTCTGCTAACTGGGAATGCTCTACTCGCCACAATTCAGATGAGTAAGCAACATATGAATGAATAAAGGCATGTTTTATGTCACTTGGGTTAACCAGAAGGAAAATGACCTCTTGAGCGCCTCTTGCTGACGACATAAATGTTAAACGTCCATCTTGCTGTAATTTGTCTGTCTTGAGAAATATCATATGAGAATCGATATGCTTGCGAGATGAACAGCCTCAGGACCAGACTCCTAAAAGGCGGGGCAGACAACTCTTGTGTTGTTGCAATCAAACCTCATAGATGGGGAAACGTCTCTGACTTCTATAACATATGCCCCACTTCCATTGTGCAGTTCTGACTCGACTGACTGAATGTTGCTGTAACAACATTAGCGAGTAGGTACAGCCTGCTTACCTTTTTAGACTTAACTATAATAAGGCTTTTGCACATGGGGTGAGAGGTGCTGGATGGAGGGTCAGAGACTGAGGGCAAGTTTCATGTTACCTGTTCAGTGAAGCACTTAAGTATGAAAGGTGCCACTGTAGTGTGTAAATAAAGTGCTAACGCTGATATTGATACCACGCAGTGGAAAAGAAGCATTTGAAATAAATTACTCTAACCCTCAACCAATGTGATGTTGCGGTAAAACCACTATGAACATAATGTGCCATAACCCCAACCACTTGCCACCAAGGACATTTCTGCCATTTTTGTATCATTGATGCTAATGTTGCTAACGTAATATATGCCTTGCATTTTGTGCACAAATCACGGCAACATATATATATATATTTTTTTTTTATCATGTTAAACGGTAATTGTAACCAAACTGGTAGGACCTTGAACTCATCTGACGTTCACCACATTGTCAGCCCCAATTGTGAGTCATTTCAAAGAGGCTGAAAACTCCTTCAAACAAGCAGCTAATTAGCTTCAGTGTTCAATGCAATGCACAGATGCACCGGCTTTTCAATATAGTACAATCAACCCACACGCTCTCTAAAATCAGCCAAATTGGATGCGCTTTCATTGGATGCCGCCATCCTGGATGAAATACAGCTGTTGTGATGAATACAGATGGCGTGACAGACGGACATCAGATGAACAGAACGAGACAACCAAACAATTAGCAGCCACTTCCCTGTGCGTCTTTTTCACCCCACTTTCTGCTCCCTTGTTAAATATTTCCAACTAGAAAGAGTCATGTAGGAAATAATCCTGCTACTCAGCTAAACAATAGGGTCATTGATGAGGCTGCTAATCGTTTCTTTGAGGCCGTACTCGAGATGCGCAAAACACACTGTCGCCACTGTGCGTGGACAACCGCATGTGACTGCACTGGTCGCTGCCTGTTCAGTTTTGCAAAATTCATTCCCTCGGCGGCCACATCGAGATTTAATCTCTGCAGCGGCCGTAAATGTTTTTAAAGCCATAAAATAGAGATCTTGGCAGCGCTTTCGATATTAAACACTGGTCACTTTAACTGGATAAAATGGGAGGTGTGAAGCGTTAAAGTGTGACAGTGCGCCTCTGCACCGTGGGCAGAGAGAAAACAGGCATATCGTGACGTGCGTCATATGGCGGCAGTGTTGTTTTTGCGTATGGAGTGCGGTGCAATCTATTTTTGATGATCAAACGCTCGCCCTTGTGAGCCTGACAGGTGGCTGTAAAAGCACTGTACTTCTGTTGTCCACACATTGAAATCCAGCTGGAAAAATGAAAGCTTCAAAAAAAAAAACATCACCTTTGCAGGCCACCACTGATGTTACCATTTGAGAAGAGGAGCGTTTGACTCTCAAAAGACAGATGGGAAAGAGCGACACTTATATACCGTCCATTTGTGTTGACCATGACAGCAATGTTAAACGGTCTAGACCAGGGATTCCCAAACTGTGGTGCAAGACGATAGACTGTATAAACGGGGGCTCTGGTATAACAATGACTCATACATTTGATACTTTATGTTTATATTTAGGGTTATGTGATGAAATCACAAAACAATTTTATAGTAATTCCTGGCCAATAAGGCGCACTTGACTATAAGCCGCGCTAGCTAAATTTGGGAAATGCTCGGGTTTGTTACATATATAAGCCGCAACTGACTGTAAGCCGCAGGTGTTTTAATGTTACCACACCGTGTTCCCGCTACTTTCTTTTCCATAATGAGGGCACAAATTGTGTCGCTCTTGTTCTATCTCTAACTCTCCTGCTGTATTTGGACTCACTTGGTTTGTTTTGCTCTGCCTGACGCTCTTGCGCTTCCTTTATTTAGTTTGATCTTGTGATCTGATGGATAAGCCGCACCTTTGTATTAGCCGCAGGGTCGAATGCAAGTGAAAAAAGCAGCGGCTTATAGTCCAGAAATTATTGTAACAAAAAGATCACTTCACCTGCTGTTAAAGAGGAAGTCAACCTTAAACATGTCTTGACAATAATATGATGTGTGACATCACTAATCTAAACATGACATCCATGGTAATATATTTGTGGAATATGAGTTATGCAACTAAATCCAGCCGTTTTTAATCTATCTCTTTTTATTGCTGTCGACTGAAGATGACATCACATTTACTCAGGGCTCAGGCAACGACCAATCAGAGCTCACCTTTTTTTCTAAAGCTGAGCTGTGATTGGTTGTGACCTGAGCAACTATGAGGTCATTTTCACTTGACAGCAAGTGGCAAAATGGCCGTCTTCTGATATGGATAAAAGATTTTAAAAAACTAAGCATTTGATAAAATTGTGTTTTAGGTGACTGGCAGGAGGATAAAATAACAATCTAGATGCACATGCCCCTCTTTCGCTTGCTAATTTGGTTTTGTATGAATAAATATGATGCCTTTAACTGGGCTTTACAGTATATTAACATTTTTTAACGTGTATGTAGGAGTGAGGTGGTGAACTCTGTTTGGACGTTAAAAGGGGGCACGTAACTAAAAACAATGTTTATAAACAGTTTCACAAACGTATTAATGGTGGTCTGAAATAATATTTACTCATTTTGATTGTGTGTGTTTTTTAAATGCTGTTAAATATTAGCAACCATTTAATAACAGACGCTAGCTTTGCATGCCTAGCTTGACGTAGCTTTTATTTTTACCATGTTTGCAAGTTTTGGAAATGCTGGTCTAGACAACTACCGTATGGAGATGAACATGAATGAGGCAACCTCATGCTACAAAGATTGAGAGTGATCAGGAGACAGAGAAAAATGGTTTTCACTTTTTTTTTGTTACGTGACGACAAACCACGCAATGTCATGCTTCTACGGTAAGATCCACTATTTGACGGACTACACTTGGAGCGCATGCAGCAGTCGAGTCAGTGATTGGCTTTTCTAGGAACTTCCAGCAAAATGGGATAACTGGATTTCAGCTGAAATCTGGAGGCGCACTTTGCCACAGTACAGTTGTGTGCCACGCCGATTTCATACCTGATAGATCCTGTTTAGGTGTGCCTGTAGGGAGAGAATGTAGCGCATGTAATGGAGCAGCTCCACAATCCCGCCGCCAAGTACACCATTCTCTCAACATTTTCCCCCGCATTACTTCGCAGCCATAGCGAGACCCTTGAGGAAGCGGGTCACATGGGCTTTTTGAGGATAACAACAGGCATGTGTTCATTGTTTTTGATGATGTGACCATTAAATATTATGGGGAAATATTGGTCGAGATTAATGAAAGTTAGCTCTTTATGAGTGTGGTGTGAAAAAAAGAAATTGAAAAAAATTGCGTTCAGTATAACCTAGAAGTGAAAGAATAGAGAGGATAGAGTCGAGCGTCAAATGTAGAACCCTTTCAATCACTAGCATGAGCAGAGCAAAATGTGATTGAAAACGCTAAATGAACACTTTATCATTCAAGCGCTCATTGTAGCAAACACAATAAAAAGCAGACGTCGAGTTAAATCACAGGCCTGTGGATTGAATTGCATCGGGAAAGCGAGGAATTCGGCTTGACTTTCTTGACATTTAGGAACGTTTAAGTAGAATCTAATCTCCGAGTCGACAGTTGAATGCAGTATTGTCGAGCTAATTGCGTGAGATCCAGTGGGCCATCTCGAAGGAGACGCTTAATTTGGTGGATTTAATGGGTGATGCACAAACTTCACCGAGTGCTTTGCCTGCACATACCTGGAGTTGATTACTTCACCTCTTGAAAAACATGTTAGAGGTACAGAACTTCTTGTCGGTCCTGGAGGCTGAAGACACTAGCTTCTTGCAGTCTGTCATTAGGGTGTGTTAGGGTGTCCCAATTTCATGAGGGCTACTATAGTTTTTTTTTTTTTTTTGCCACTTATTGCTTTGGTTGTTTGCTGATATATCCTTATTAAAGTTAATTGTCAAAGGATTATATATTCAAGTTAAAAATGGTGATAAAAATGATTAATTGTATCGCAACAGCGCAGAGTGGATTTAAAAAGAGATTTTGTGCTTGTGTGAAGATTAGAGATGGCCATTTTATTCAATTTCCTTGATACATACATTTGGACAATTAATGATGCTTGGAGGAGCTGAGCAATAGGAGACCTAAGTGACTAGTTGAGAGTAACATAAAGCTTCTGCTCATTTATCCTCAATTGCTTGAAGGTCAAAGGGTTCGTCAACAATGTATTCATTTTGTCATCAAACAGTGTTTCTCCAACTTCTTCAGCTCTATTCCCAATTTTGGCTCCTTCCCTGGACCCAAACTTCCAAAAGTTTATCATGTATTGCCATAACATCAACACATGGTCTACATAGGCTCAATATAAAGAGACACCAAAATGTGCATGAAAAAGCCCTTGCATACCTAAAACAGCTAGGATCTTTTTAGGGGCCCGGGTGGGGCAACCTGAAACATTTGCTTCTAGTAATTTGTCATTCCATAAAGAATCTAAATCAGACCAATAAGTGTAATTGGCGCTCAAGAGTTTGCCTTTTTGTGCTTTACCTGCTCGCCGTCGGTGAAGACACGGTTGCCATAGCTCCAGCTGATGGTGGGCGTCGGGTCCCCCGAGGCTTCGCAGGTTAGCATGACCTGCTCCTCCATCTCGGAGGTGCTTTGGTTTACAATGTACGTGATCTTAGGTTTGACTGTGAAACACAACACAAAGAGTGAGTGCTGGATTGGGGATGAGTTCAAAGGGAGGATGAGAAGCTTGACGTGCGAGGGGGGGGAGGCGCCGGGGCTAAACCGTAATAAGCTGACTATTCCTCGCAGAAGCAAAAGTATGATAACCACACGAGGATCAAAACTTTAATTCATGAGGCAATTACGCCTGTATTAGAAAGCTTGGCCTCTATTTGTTTACTTTTCACCAAAATGTTGGTGAGGAGTTTTGAGGGTGATGCTCGCAAAGTAAATTAAAGCGCTGCTTGTGAAGCGTGAAGTTGTTGTTTTTTTTCCCTCACACTCTGCGGAGGATGAACACATTGTAGTATTCCTACGCTGTCACAAGTGAGGATTTGTACAATACTCAGCAGAGGGATGTATTTGCAACTCAGTATGAAACTGCATGAATACCCACCGGTAATTATTTGATGAACAAAGGAGCAGCTGCCTTGTTTCTGATGTCATTATATAAAACGTTTGGATTTTATTTTTTTATTTTTTTACATTTTGGGGGGGTAATGACTACAATACTAATACATAGGGCAAAACAAACTAGCATTGGTGCTTGTGTGGGAAGAGAGAACAAAAAATGGCGCAACGAGTACTGGCACTGGTGCAGCAACGCTTTGAAGATGCCAATTGTGTTTGAATTTGAGGATATTTATAGGCTGCAGAGGAGAACACGCTAGACAATATGGCCAAACGCTTCTACTTTGCATTATTAGCTATATTTTGCTGGACAAGAGCAAAGGAAAAACACATGGCATATTATTGCCTCCCCTCACCTACTTACTCCTAAACCTCATTCCAACACATTTGGAGCTTTTAACAGTCCGTTGTCACTTACTTACATAGGCTATAGTAAATAAATATTCTCCACTCACCAAATACTCTCAGACTGAGCTCCTGCTCCGTTTTCCCAGCCTTGTTTTTGGCGATGCAGGTGTACTCGCCCTCGTCGAGCTTGCTGACATCCATGATGGACATCTCCGAGCCGTCCTCGTTGAAGTCGTACTTCTCGCCCGCCTCCAGAGTGATTTGGTTCCTGGAGGACAAAAATAACAACCTCCATTAATCCATCTGTTAAATTTGAAGCACCCTACCATCACAAAAAGGACTATATACGATTGTCACATAGTCTTCTTACACAGGCCATTTCATCCGGATCTTTTAAATACTGGATTTTTGCAAATGTAGTTTTAGCCATTTATTGTAGGAATGCAGCTATTTGAAAAGAGGTCTTTATTTGTGCAAATGTAAGCCAGTTGTTAGTTTGTTACAGTTACAGTTGGTTGATGGATAATTGTTAACCTTTAAGTTGTGGGAATTAAAAGTGAAACTGCCTCATAATTTTATTTTATTTTTTTAACAAAGTGTGTCCCTACATACACTGTTTCCACAAACAACATGGATGAGCTATTTTAAAGCACAGTCGCTACCAAATTAGCGACTTTGTCACTATATTAAGCAACTTTTCTGACCTCTAACGTTTTTAACACAACTAGCAACTTCCCGCTAAGATAACATGTGCTGAATTCTTTTCACATTATTTTTCATTTAACAAGAATAGAGCCTAGTGAAAGGGCATTCTGGAGTCGATTGCTCTGAACATTGCCAAAGATATTGCGCCCATTCACGTGACTTTTGACCTGAGGTGTATGTGCTTCAAATTAGCAAATATTTTTCAGAGGTTTACTGATACTGTTTACCGTCTTATTATCTATAAAGCAAACTATTTATTCCTACTACTTTTGTGGAAGTTGATGTAAGTTAATGCTCAGAAGACAACTTGCAAGACAACAAAATACAGGTTCAAAGCTTGTTTGGTGTCAGGAGAAATATATGTAAAACAAATCCCAGAAGGGGACAAAAAAAATCTTCAAAACTTTTATTTGTACTGTGTACTAACATTTTTTTCTTGACACAAACAATTATATGGTAAAATGAACGGCAATGTAAAGGTGCTTTTACTGCCTCACCTCTTTACTTCTTTATACTAAAGCAAATTTCACTTTCTCTGTGCTAAAATTCACACAGAAGAATGAGACCGCTGACATGGCAACAGGATAAACACAACCTGTCTAACAAAGCAAGGGCCTATCAGTGTCACACAGAACAATGTGGCTATTGAGGACGCCAGTCTTCAGGTTTCGCTGTCTAAATTCACCATTTGATATAATGTCAATAAGTATCCTATTGCAATGAATTAACCAGTTAGCCTACCAAATGTATTTGAGTAACAAATGAAATTAGGAGGCAAAACAGCAGGGATTAAATTAGATTTACTTAGAATCACTTGATGACACAAACATTTTTCATTGTTTTTCATTGTAAACCCAGTTTGCAGCATGAAGTTGTAAATTGTTCCCGTGCACAGCGGCAAGAACGATATTTTCATCACATTTAGTGCTGAAAAGATTCATTAATGCCATTTTTTTTCCCTCTCCGGATGAAAACGCTTCTTACCTTGTCCAAGTGACCATGGGTTCAGGATAACCATCGGCTGCACAGGTCAACATGGCAGATTGGCCCACATCTGCTGTGGCGTTCACCTCTGACTGCCATACCCTGATGGTTGGGAGCACTGAGACACACAGATGCATGTTGTAACTTCATTCATAGATACAGGATGTAAAAAACAACCCAAATTAGCATCAAAAACACAACACTTATTTTAGGCACACATCGTCCCTTTGGCTCATAACTCGGTAGCAGACGCACATCATTAGCATGAGTGCTTCATGCTACCCAGTTGCTGTGGGCAACTGTTTCTACATTCATGCCTTGAGCTTCTATGGATAAGCATACTCCAAAAAAAAAAATCACAAACAGGAACATCACAATACGGTGAAAAGCTCTGCTAACCATTTACGACGACCTTGATAACCCGTAAATCAATCTCGCCGCGGGTCATCAGGCGTCCCTCACAGGTGTACGAGCCCTCGTCGGTCTTCTTTATGCCGCGGATTTGAAGGTGGTTGTTGCTCAGCACCTTAAAGCGAACTTGATAAGGAAGATAAAAGCATTGTGAGGGATCGTCAAGCCATGCAAAACAGCTGTGATTGGCTGGCACGAAACTTGCAAGGTGGCTCAGTGGAACAGAGTAGTTTAAGTGGTGTCTGACATATTAAACCATCATTGATGTCTATCCGTCTGGAATCTCAGCATTATTTAAGTTAATGTAGTGATTCCTAACCACTGTGTTGCAGCACATTAGTGTGCCTTGGGGGATCTCATCTGGTGTGTTATAGGAAATAACCAATGTCTTTTAATTGGTATTATTTTCTATTAAATGTTCATCTAACAAATCCAGTGATGTATAATGACAGGTAGTACAATGAATGGACTTGTGTATTCAGCTTTGTGTTTAACTGAAAAGGCACAGAATTCCCACTGAGTAGGTACATTTGAGTCTAAATAAGGACAAGATCATCATTATATGCTGTATACACTTTAATTTTTTGGGCTAGTATGGTGTGGAAAATTTTCCCACATAAAATATGTACCTTGGCTGGATAAAGATAGGGAAACTTTTAATGCACAAGCTCAACTGAATGGGAATATTTCTTACAGGGGATTGCCCCGAAAGTCGCATTTTCTGGCAAAATTTGCATATGACGTCACCGTGCTAGTGATGGAAATGAGGAAAAATGTGATCATCACCAAAAGCTGAATTTGCACTTATTGCTACGCCTAAGAAAGGGTCTGGCTACTCGGTAAAATATGAGCAGTGCAATTTGTGCAGTAATATACACAAACTGTATTGCACTTGCAATACACTTACTTAAAAATCGCACCGGCTGTTCCTATGCCACACTTAATTAATCCTGACAATTACTATCAACCACCACAAGATGAATAGTTTTACTTTATTTTAGTTGTATGTAGCTGGTTTCCACATTATCTAACTTCTTTATGTTAATATATTACTCAAAATGACTGAAAGACATTGCTTGTACCGTTCCTGTTCAGTTTGTGCCTAGAGCTAATACAGTACATCCCTCTTACATTATTCCCTATAGATGAATCATATTGGAATTATAATTTGGACGTCAACCGAACTGATTGTGTCCATATTTAGAGGCACCGCTGTAGGAGCTTATTCATTATTAACACAGTACATAATGTACGTATCGCAGATATATCCTTGAAGATAACCAGAGTTTGAGATGAAATGTTGACCTAATAAATTCAATCATGTGTTAATTCAAAACACTGTTACAACCCCCGCGCGAGCTTGTGTTATGATGTGCCCGCGACCACAAAATACAATGTGTGATATTGCTCAGGGTCTTGGGTGAATAACAGTCAATTGTATTT